>NW_028189856.1:0-9537 GCF_048542155.1 Nylanderia fulva | reverse complement strand
TTATAAAATCAAAGATACAAAAATTAACCATTGAAAAAAAGTAAATTAATAAAAATGGACTTACAGTTAAATCGAGTAAGATGTTATATTGTGACGTGGAGGCTTTCAGTGTTGATAGCTCGAGGTGGTAACAATAACGTATGATTTATAACTCTCAGAGAGACGACGACCCGAAACTGAGAAAATAGTTATTTGTTTATGTTTTTTAACTTTCAAATCTTTGGTAGTCTATGTATAATGTCGTCATAAATTACTGGCAAGCCATCAATATCTGTTTTAAATTGAGACTGTTATTTTGCCTTTTATAAATATTATCTCTGAAATCAATCTTTTATTATATTGTGTGATTCTTTATCAAGTATTTTACATCGTCTCAACAAAATTCATGATTATGTTTTAATCCATGATCAGTGATTACCGATTTTTTACATTTTGTGTATATTAGATCGATGTTCAGATATTCTAGTAGATAATTTCCTACTAGTCTGACCAACATACGATGCATTGCTCTTAATTTTTTACACAATGGCTTAAAGGCGTTTGTTTATCAACATTATACATATATAGCAGAGAAAAGTATAGAATCGAAAGGATCTGAATAACTCAGTTGGAAGAGCAGTCGCCCGGCAAGCGAAAGGTCTCGGGTTCGATTCCCGATTCTGCGACTTTCGGATCTATATTTTTCTCTCGCATTTATTTCCTTAGGGGGGGGAACAGAGGATGTATGGAATTAAATCTCTTGTAGAGATTATTCCAATTTTAAATCTTGGCCGTGACCAAGTAAAATTTGGTGCCTGTGCACAGGTATTTAATTCTAACGAAAAAATTTAGTTTCGTTGGGATAACACACTGTCATCCGCGATTTGGCTCTTATTGCCTGTCTTATACATTATATTTATATTTATATTACAGAACCTTGTTAACTCTTAATTTTAATTTAAAGTTAAACAATTTATGTGCGAAACATTTTTTGTAAAAGACATCTTAATAGCACAACATATCGCAAAGATATTCAAAGGATATCCAGAGAACATTCGAACATTCTATAGGATATTCTCTAAAACGTCTTTGGGATATGTGTATAGGAAATAAGATTTTTAAAACATTAAAATGACCCACTCTATATATTGTATAGCATAAGAAATTTCAATACGAATGATTTTTCAATTCAGGACCAAAACATCCTCGGAGCAATTGAGTCTCGTACTGGATGGACGGGGAATGGTTTGCGACACTTTCCATCCGAAGGACGACTTCATCATCATGATCAAGGACTTGATTATCAATAAATGAATATGAGCCTCGCGCGACATCAATTGGAGAGACTTGCCCGATTGCGAACACATCGGATAGAGACTGAAACGAAGAGACGTCAATTGGAGATGGAGAAATCTTGGCCGTTGCTGCAGGAGAACGAATATCTGATGATGATCCTGTACGAGGACAGAGACGTGTTTCCGAAAATGATCGGCACGTGCGGCACCTTTTACGCGGTCGAGTACGTCAGACCGATCGAGACACCCACGACGGTGCTGGCCCTATCCGACTCGAAACCCGAATGGGCCAAAAGGCTAAAGCTCGCTGTGATGATTCTTAATTTGCTCGAGGAATTCGAAGCGGACTTCCCGAGCCGCTCTATCTCTGCGACGTGAAGATCAATCATTTTGGCTTGCCTCTAGGTGGGCAAAAAATTAAAATTTTTGGATCTAGACGCGGTCTTCCCGAAAACTATCATTGATGTGTAATTGCTGATGGTAAGAGCTGCGAGAAAACACGAGGACTGTGATTACTTCGACTGCCGGTCGGTCTGCTCCAAAAATAAACGCTGCGAATCGCCGGTTCTCAATAATAACTTACAGGTAATCGATTCGTTAGGTTAAAAAAAGTTGACAATAAACAATGACAAAATTACATTTGAGCTTTCTTTAAAGAGTTACAATCAAATAATCGAAAAATTTATTGAAGTAAAATTTATTTTTATTTAAGTTGAAAACCATAACATAAATTAACTAATGAAAATAGACAATAAGGTTAAAATTACATAAGGTGTTTAAATATGCGTCATTAACTTGAATGAACAAATTAGAAACGATTTAACAGAAAATTTCTCACTCGCTGCCCTTATGGAAATTATCACTAGTAAGTCCAATTAATCACTTATTTCGAGTACTTAATTGGCTGATATACAGTAATTTCTACAGTAATTAAATTATTGAGTAATTCTACAGTAATGATATATAGTAATTGAATTATTGAGCTTCTAATGATTTATACAGTATTAAATTTCCATAAGGATGCAGCATCGACCTGTCTATTAAAGCAAAACTCTTTAAAGAAGAGTCTTTTTCCTTTCAAACGTAATTTTGTCATTCTTTATTTCTTAATTCTATAATAGTATAATTATTGGATACGCCATTTTGAATTTTATTTAATTTATTATCAAATTTCGTCGCAAAAAGTTAGAAATATATGTGTACTTGCAGATTATCTGCGAGAAATCTTTCTCGGTTGGACGCTTTCAGGAACGATAATCATTCCTGGATTACTAATGTCAGAACATCCACCAGCACTTTAGCGGTGTTATTGAGACAATGCTCCAATCCTGATGGCGACACGAAGCATTTGCGCGCGCGGCAGCGACTGACAGCTTTAAAAAAAACGACTTTACAACATGCTGAGCGAGATGGAACAAGAATACTCAGCGCTTTGTGTGAAATAGGAAAACATATGAGAAAGACGATGTTGAGAGGGAAAAATCGCACTCTTTCGGCGCACAACAATAAAAAACGCCGCGAATTTACGATTGAATAAGATACAAACGATTATTTATCGAGATATATTATAATTTTTTCGTACAGGGTGTCCCATAGAAAATTGTTGAAACTAATCAGCTGTCGTTTTTTAATGCACGCAGTTATTGAGAAAACAAAATTGTGTTGGAAAGAGGCAAATCTGCAGTTTTTTAATGCATATAAATAAAATGTTTGTATATCAGTTTATTTTATTGATAAAAAGTAATGAAAAAGGTGTTAATAATCACATAAAATCAACACAAATGTGTTTTCGTAAAAAAACAGAATTTGTACAAATTTAAATGGTGCGCACTTCGAAAATATTATTTTTCATTAGTTTACATATGTGATTTTATTAGCACTTTTTCCATTATTTTTCAATAAAATATACAAACATTTTATTTATATCGATTAAAAATGCTTTCCTCTTTTCTCAACACAATTTTGTTTTCTTAATAACTGTATGCATTAAAAAAATGACCGTTGATTAGTTCAGCAATACAGGAACAAAGTAACCTGTATATTATCGAAATCCTACGTAACGCCTGTATTCGTTTAGTTTAGCAAAACTACGATATTAACAATCAGGAAATTTTCGTTTCACACTGCAGAAATAACAAAAAAGTCTAATAGAAGACTAGTGATACCAAAGTGAAGATAATATAATCTTATAATAGACACATATCCCCAAGACATTTAGAGAACATCCTGAGGATATTTGAATGTTCTCTGGATATCCCCTGAATATCTTACGGATATGTTGCGCTATTAGAGAATAAATGTAGAAATTATAGACTGCGTGCATATTGAACAAAAGCTACACCAAAATTAGAAAAAGAGACAATGCTTGGGAAATATAGTTTCCTCTCTCAAATAAAAGAGTAGAGGAGAATATATATATATAGATATTTTCTTTTTCTAATTTTAGCACACATGCGCAGTCTATATTTCCTATGTCTATAAATAATACAAAGTTATTATAATTAAGAGATATTTACCTTATAGTTGTAGGACATAAAATATTGTAAGCTCACAACGGTGGATTTGTCAACAATGTGGATTTGTTTTTAAAAATCCGAAAAAAAAAAAAAAAAAAAGAAATTTAATTAATAATCGATCAATTAATGAAAGGAATGCGCTTAATTAAAAGATAAAGGAGCAAGGTTCCTTATAGAGTCTGTTATGTATGGACACGTATATATAAACAAAATTAGTAGATTATATACATTATTATAATCATATACTCTTCGGTATTACACTTATATTAGTATAGTGGAATCGCCACGAACACTTATCAAAAAGAAGCAACAGAGTGGGCTGATGTGTTGTGACTACTTTATTTACACTTTATTCTGTAACTTAATAGTTTCTATGATGTACAACGCGAAGATCGAGTCAACAGTGCCATTTATGAATTCGCAATAAAATGACAAGAACAGGGGCCATAAAGATTAAGTTAACAATCTTGCTGTTTTCCCAATTTTTTCATTATCGCCTCCCATGCTATTGCACCACTTTTTTGAACGAAGTTTAAAGCGGGTGGAAAGCACCAATGTTGCATAGCGCTAAGACAGACCTGCATAAAGAATTCCGATTTGGTGAATTCTTATGCGATACGTTCATAGACCAATCAAAGATCTCTTATGCTTACACATGCGCTTATGCAAAAGTGTGTGCTTCCACCTTACAATTTAAAACAATTCTGCCCAACATGCCACGAGTGCATTTGAATGCGCAATGCCCCATAAGTGACATATTTCAAATATTGCGACATATATTAAGGGTCGACGGTTCGGTCAGCCAAAACTCGAATTGATGTTGGAGACCTGCGCGGTGACAACGCGATAACTCCGATGTCTCAGTGTTGCCCCAACGCCCGGAGAAACCAATTTTCTCCGGTTTATGTCAGTGGTGGCATTGTCTGTACACCGTACAATTCACCATTGGCATGGCTCACGCGAACACACCGTTAGTAGAAGAGACAAGGACCGATAATACCCGATTAATCACGTTGTTCTCCTTGTTCCTCTACCGTGCCGGCTGCTACGCGAGATGCCGCATGGAACAAGGGCCCTTCGTAGCAGAAGGCAGGAGCGTAGCAAGGCTAATAAATGACCTACGTTTGTGAATTTTTATGAGTGCCTGCACCGATGTGGCGGGAGATGGAGAGAGAGATGAGAGAGGAGAGAGAGGAGAGTGAAGAAGATTTATATATATAAACATAGATATGTAATATATTATATACAGGAAATATGTTTGATTTATTCTTGATTTCTTTTTGATTATTGATGCTATTGATAATTGCTCCAAATACTTCTACGTGAAAGAAACGTTGAGTAATGTATAATCAATGCAAGGTGTTCGTATATATTCATCCAGTAAATTAGAGTTCAAATATATCCTCTAATGTTGTATAATAGCTAGATATATAGTATGATATATAATATATATATATATGGCGAATATAGAAAATTGATAAAAATATATTTCGTCATTTTTAAAAATTTTTTAATTATATTGAAAATATTTTTACACATACACTATATTAAGTGTAAAATAATTCAGAACATAAATTTAATTAAAAATCTTACATACAGTGTGTTGTGTGCATTTGTGCAAATCTGATTTATTACTTACAATTTTTTTTACGAAAATTATTTTGCATTTATTTATTTATTTATAGTTTTGTGAGTGTAAAAAAGAATTAAATATTTTCAATATCAAATTTTTAAGTTTATCGCCTACAGTAAAAAATTGTATTCTACATGATTTTCTATATTTCAATATTATAAAAAAAACTTGATATTAATAATTTGAACTCAAGGTTTTTTACCGTGATTAACTATTCTTGCATTGAGACCATCATACGTTACTCGTACGTTTTTTCACGTAATAAGTACTATGTAAGCAGAGAGAAAGAAATGAGAGTTAGCTTGGAGTATTACGCAATGTACATCAATAATCGGAAAAAATAGTGGTAAACGGTTGTCAGAGGCTGGGGAGAGAGGAGAGAGAGCGGTAGGCGAGATAGAGGACGATAGAGAGAGAGAGAGAGAGTAAACGGAGAGAGGAGATTAGAGCAGAGAGAGAGAAGTAATGAGTTCAGTTGGTGGTGGATAAAATACA
Source organism: Nylanderia fulva (assembly GCF_048542155.1). Classification (NCBI taxonomy): domain Eukaryota; kingdom Metazoa; phylum Arthropoda; class Insecta; order Hymenoptera; family Formicidae; genus Nylanderia; species Nylanderia fulva. The sequence goes on along the minus strand of NW_028189856.1, from coordinate 3,619 downwards.
GGTGCAAGTCAGATTAAACTGGGGATAGTTTCGATATGCGTATGCATCCTCCGATCGATCCCTAATAAAGGGAAGAGGGGGGGGGAAGGGCAGGGGGAAGGGCATGAGGAGCAGCACGGAGGGAGCGGAGCGGGGTACCGGATGAAGGGCGAGAAAAGGGAAGGCAGGAGCAGTTGAGCCTGTGAAAGGCAAGAGGTAGTGAAGTGTCTAGGGAATAGGGGGTAGTCTACCGTAACATGGAGCAGGAGCTCAACTATTGCAAGACGCGGGAGCATAGGAGACAAAGGGGAGCAGGAGGGGACGGGCGGGAGGTGAGGCGAGGACCGGGCCGAGAGCAAAAAGGGATGAGGGAGGAGGGGATAAGAAAGAGTAAAAAGGGAGCAGGAGAAAGAAAGGGAAAAGGGGAAATAAAGAAGGAGAGGGAAGACGGGAAAGGGGGGGAGGAAAGGACGAGGAAAGGAAGGGTGGGAAGGAGGCGGGATAGGGAAGGGGAGGGGGGGAAAACAGAGGAAAGATAGAAAGGGGATGGTGGAGAACGGGGAAACAGGGAAGGGGGGGACGAAAGGAGGAGGGAGAAGAGAAAAGGGGGTAAAGCCAAAAAGGAAGCACGAGAAGAAAACGAAAAATGGAGGGGGAAAAGAAGGGGCAACTGGACAGAGACTAAGGCAGCGAGCGGAGGCGACGGTAAGGAGGAGGCCAGGATAAAAAGGACGAGGAGACAGAAAAGATGTAATGAAATAAAGGGAAAAGGAGGGAGCGGGAAGAAATTTTATAAATATATAAATTCTAATTAATCTAAAAAAATAATTATTGTTCTCCAGCATACAAAAAATTAATTTTGTAAACCCACCCCTAAAATTCCATATTAACAAAATAAAATCAGATATAGTAGGCCAATAAACGAGCAAATAAATAGATTGTTAAAAACTTTTTTTATAATAGTTTGTTAAATCAATTATTAACTCTAAACATGTCCGTTCAGATATCGATATAAATTGTAAACGTTTCGACTGACTCAGTCTTTATAAACCAAGAAAAATAAAATAGCTAAAAGATCGTTAAAGTCTAGAGATGTTGAAAAATACAAAAGAGGTAGAGGTAAAGATGAAAATATTAAAGGTGAAAAAAGATTCTTCGGGTTGCCCAATAGAGATGCAAGGGATTGGTCCTGAACGGCCAAGATATGCGGAAATCTTGAGCATGCTACGGATATAATAGAGAATTAAATCAATTGCAGGGAAAATTAACAAATCTATTACAAATGACAATGATCGGTTTTAAAAACAGTCCTTTTCACCGATATTTCACGTTGTGTTGCGCAAGTCTGAATTACCAAATGTCAAAATAGAGCGTGATTGTATTCATTTATTACCAATGTTTTTTCTAAATTATGACTTCAGCAAATTTTTTAAGTATCAAAAAACTTACGGTCTAACAATTTGGTGTCTGTACTTTAAATTTTCCATTTTTCTGTTCTTTACTGTGGTCATTTCAGATATAGTATTTATGGTAATCATTTTCATGATCCATAATTTTTAAAATTTGTCCCAAGCTCAAATGTATGTGTTCGTTTTAAGAATGTGTTCGTGATAACCGATGTCTAGCAGAGTTTTAATTTAATATTAATTCGCGTATTATATCGTAGCATGCTCAATCGTCGCATTCATAACTTGATCTCAAGACCAATGCCTCTTTGCAGATCTCCGATTGACGTCAACAGCGAAGAATCGTTCAATTTTATATTTTAATATTTAAGAACTGTATTGACATCTAAACTGTTATATTTTAATATTTAATTTTTTTTTATTTTTATTGTGAAAAGACTTTAGTGCAGTCGAAAGTTTACAATTTATATCGAGTTCTTGTAACGGAATGTTAATTAATGACTTAACTATTAAAAAAAAAAAAAAAAAAAAAAAAAAAAAAAAAAAAAAAAAAAAAAAAAATTACATCTTATTATTTGATCGTTAGTGGCCTACATATATGATAGTTTAATTTTGTTTAATCTATATAAGAGCCTATAATAATTAATTTCAATAAACGCTGGGCCTTAATGCGCTGTGACTAATTACCCCGTTTAAACCATAGCTTTTAATTCAGTTTTATTTATAAATATTTTGTCTAGAAACGTCTTAAAACATTTGAAATCTGGCCTAAATTTTAAAAATTTATGCGATAATCTAAGGCAATGTCGAAGTTTGAAATTTTTAAGGGAATGTAAGAGATATTGTTTAGTTTCCCAACCATTGCGTAATTTCTGTAACAATAAATTTGCTTTCTACCACTATTTAAATCAAAAAAATAGGATGCGTGGTTGGTGGCATATATCAAAACTGAAATTCTTAACATAGAGATATTGGATTATAAGAAATTTAAACTCACTTAATAAAAACGCGTAAACGGCAAAAATTCCAAATCTCCAAATCTTTACAATCTCATATCTGCAGGGATTTTTTTAAAATCACCATTGCAACTCCTTTTCTTTGTTCAATACATTAAATTCTATCTGTAACATAAGAAACAAAATTCCTATGGCTACGGAAATCGCATGAAACAGAGTCACATTAAAAAATATTGATCCTATCGAATTAAAAACAACATATCGACAATATTGTTGACTAAAATGTTTCTGCCAACAAGTTTTCGTTTATGATACACATAACCATTTACAACAAACTAACCAGAAATGGTTTATTATTTAACTGATAAAAAATTCCCCCAATGTAAACCATCTATTACAATTGGGAGGTTGAATTTAGTCTCCCAGTGAAATTAAAAAAAAAAGTAGCTATACACGAATTCATCAAAATAAGAAGCAATTTCTAAAGGGATCAGAAATCTTACTTTCGTCCGTTGCTTGCCATTCCACAATTTTCATTATTTTAAACAAATTAACAGACCAAAAAAAACGGAATACAAGAAAAATTAGTTACACATGCATAAAAGGACACAATTAAAATTCTGCAATCAAGGGGAATCCTTAATATTTTATTTTTACTAGAGACCGATAACTAGGCAGGGCTTTACAGTCGCACTAGAAAAAGAATGTTATCTAAAAAAAGTTGAGAGTCTCCTAGAAGACGATTCTACGTATACATAGTTAAAAACAATCCATCAACTCTCCCCCCCCCCCCAACAAATAGAACAGGACCTCAAATTTGTTTAAAAAATGGTTGAAAAAAGACTTCATACAACAAAAAAGAAGAATGTATTATTTATTCAAGCGACTCTTTTTTCCTAAAGCTTATGGGCTCCCGCAAGATTCCACAAGGAAAATATTCTTTAGATTAATAGTTCCTCAATTAAATACTTTCTATATTTAATATTGCCTTCTTTCTTTCATAAATTTTAAAAAGTAGACTTCCTAGAGCGGACAGTTTTTTGTAAAAATAACAGTTTTGATTATGCAAACATTCTATCACGGGAAAAACAATACAAGATACCGACACAAATAGCTTCATTGGACGTTGTTTCATTATTTAATATGTTTCCGTAGATATTGCATTAAACGGTATCAATAATAGATGGCATTTTATAGAGTCACACACAAAGATCCCCACAAACTGGAATTCATAGGTATGTAAAATTATATTAACTTCTACATTTGTACTTTAATAAA
>NW_028189855.1:0-9541 GCF_048542155.1 Nylanderia fulva | reverse complement strand
TTTTCCCAATTGCAATTCTAGCGCAAAATTTACAAATTATTGGGGAAAGCGTAATCTTTGGCGATGTTATTTTTTACGGCACCAAGCTTCGAGTGTATCATCTACCCGATTGTACTAAAAATTGGTGCCTAAAGAAAAAAATTACATTTAAAATCGTCTTTAAACCACAAAAAGTGCAAAAAATTTTTTTGAAAAGGTAAAAAAAACCCCTAGGCACATGTTGTGGAATTTACTGCACTTTCGCTACAACATAGCTTTAGGAAAAAACCCTTTTAAAATTTACATTTCGAATCGTTTGATAATATGAGGCAACATTTTTTTTTCATTATCGAAGAAAAAAAAACTGTCCTTTTTCCAAAATTCAAAAAAAAGAACTTTGGAAAAATCCCCATCAAAAAATTTAAAACAAAATTTTTTATTTTTTATACTACGAATTACAAAAGGGGTGCATGTTTTTGTATATACGAATTATATATATACGTTTTTTGCAAATAAACAAAAATGTCAATTTGCTAAATTCAGCACTTGCCCTTTTCTCCCTGTAAATGAAAAAAAAATTCTTTCCGTTTACCCCTCCTTTCGTGGTGAAAAAGCTTTATCAAAAAGGTGAAAAATAAAGAGCAAAAAAAAATTTAATTAAAGTCTTTTATATCATGTTTTTTATTTTCAAAAAGAAATTGTACGACCTTTATTTTTTCATCATTAATATAAATTAGAAACATATAAAACTATTAGTAAAGTGAAAAATAAATTGTGTTCAAAAAGAAAAAAAAAACACATTTATTTTTATTCTTTCATCGACATTAAAACGCAATTATGCTAAAAGATGATGTTAACAATTTTAAAATATAATTTTTTTTAAAAAATTTACAAATAATTAAAAAAATTGTCGCTCGTTTTTTGAAAACAAATGAAAAATAAAGGGCCCAAATTTTATCGAGCTAATTTTTCGAGATGTTGGGTCAACTCCCATTTATTACATTAATTATAAAACTACAGTCATTATTTTAAATTTTTAAAAAACTACGCAAATTAACGCCAATTACAAAAATTTTTTTTAAACGTTTCGCCCGAAGGGGTCTTCTTAGTATAATTTTGAAAAAAAAATTTCTTAAAATTCACATGATATCAAAATTTTAATTATGTTATTCAGAATCGAGAGTTTGGCAATTAACGGTTTTTTCAACCCGTTGCCCAAAAAGGGCGCCTCGATATGATCCTTGATTTGTTCAGACCCGGGATGTTTTCTCTTAAAGCGAAAATTAACCCGTACCGTGGCGCTACACGTTCTTTTTGAAATTTTGCACTTTAACATTTATAAGGATGCATTAACAAACAAAAATACAAAAAGAACTCTTTTTAAACCCCTGATATTTTAAAATGAGCGTCTTTCGTAGTTTTTTTGTTAAGTGTCATTTTTATAACTGTTAATAAGTCCAAAATTAAAAAAGAAGTGATGCGCCTAGGTAGGGGTTAAATTTCTGCAATTAAGATAAACACCCGAGATCTGAACAAAATCAGGACATATCGGGCAACATTTTTGGACAAGGGTTTGAAACACGCGTTTAATTGCCAAAAAAACTCTCGTTTCTGAAAAATATAATTTAAATTTCGATATCATGGATTTAAGTTTTTTTCAATAATTAACGAAAAAGACCGCGTGCGGTCGAAACGTTTTAGAAGTTGAATTTGCTTTAATTTGCGTTGTTTTAATTAATAAATGGTATTTTTTAAAATTTTAATTAATAAATGGTGTGACTAACATCCAAAATTTTAGCTCGAAAAGTTGGCCTTATTTATCACTTTGTTAAAATTACAATTATAAAAAAATGGGACTTTCTTTTTAAAAATATATTCCTATATATACAATATAATTTAAGGAAAAATATATATAGGATTTTTAAAAAGGATTTTCCCATTTATATAACTTGAATTTTTTATAAAAAAATTATTATACACATTGTTAATATACACTTTAATAACATTTGTTATATAATTATTATATAATATGTGCAAGGATTTTGGGGGCATTTGGTCGACACAAGGGCAGTTTCCAGGTTTTTTTGTGCTTTCCGGCTGCCCTGAAAAAAATTATGTTCTAATGGCATTTTAGGGGTCCCGAAAACGTTTTTGGGACAAAAAGGGAAAATGTCCTCAAATGCCCTTTTTAATATTATGTTTATTATATAATTTATTGTATAATGGTACATTCAGGACATATTAAGAAAATTAGAATTTTGACTTAAATTTATAATAAAATACAATAATATTTAAAGAAGTTTTTAAAAAAAGTTTCTATTTAAATAAACTTTATTTTTTCCCTATTTAATATATTTTTAAAAAATACAAAAATTAATTGTAAGGTTCTTTCGGACATATTAAGAAAATTAAAATTAATATGTAAAATGTATTTTTAATAAAAATAAAATATATATTCAAAGAAGATTTCTAATAAAGATTCTAATAAATTAAACTTATTTTTATTTCTTTTTAAAATTACTTTAAAAATAAAAAAATTAATTTTATAATGGTTTTTTCAGGGACATGTTAACAAATTAGAAAATTTAATATGTGTATGATGCTATATATATGAATCAAAATTTATTTTTTCAAAAAGGCTTAGAAACGGGATAAATTTATAAACTTTTAAAATTTAATTTTTTTTTAATTAAATACAAAAATTTTATTTGTGTAATGTTCTTTCAGGAATTTTTAACAAATTAAAAATTTAAAATTCTTTACGATGCGATATATATCGTGATTACAATAATTTTTTCAGAAAGAATTTTATTAAAACAATTTGATAAATACAATTTAAATATTATATTAAAAGGTCAGTCTACTTTTTGACGACGGGCAAAAAAAAATAAAAAATTTTTTTTGTTACAAAGAACTTTGAACTTGATTATAATTTTTGGATTTGGGGAAAAAAGCATGGACATATGTTTAAGCAATTTAAGTGTAGATGGGTTTTAGTACGGCTTTAAAAAATTTAAAGTATATCATTTTAAACCCTAGCTATTTGACGACACCATATGTTCAAAAAACAAATTATTAGACCCCCCAAAATTAATAAAAAAATTTTTTTTTAATCCTTATATTCATCGAATATGCAAAAATCAAGATAAATAATTGGGTTTCTCAAAAATTTTCATAAACGTAAAGAAAAATGCTTGAAAACATTTATTCATATGGTAGTTACACGATAGTTATTGGAATTCTATTGCGAAAAAACCCATAAATTCTTTTAAAAATTTTTCATTTTTTTCAAAGTTTGACATATGGAGTTTTTAATTTTCAAAATAGACATAAACTTTTTTTATATAATTCTTATTGTTTACAGGCACATAAAAGAAACATCATAGCAATTTTTAAAAAAAAATTTTAAAAAAAAAATTTTTAATCTACAATTTTTTAACATCATATTTTTTAAGATATGCATTATGTAATTTTGGTCAACCCAAAACATACAATGAAAAAAATTTTGTGTTAAGCATGGAATTCATCCTTAAAAATTTTAAAAAGGGCCGAAACGAAAAGAGGGTGAAAGAGAACAAAAGGAGTGAAAGGGGTGGAAAAAATAAAAGGGGTTGGGGAGGCCGGGAGAGTGAAAGGGCGGGGGTGGGGGAAATGGGGGTGAAAGAAGACGAAAAAGGGTAAAAGAGGGTGAAAGTATTAAAATAATTAAATCTGGGACTTTCAGCGGACGGGGAAAAGGAAAAAAAGAAGAGCTTTATTAATTTTTCTAAAAAAGTCATTTTTTGACCGTTTGTATCCCAGAACGGCTACCGTTTTTATTTTTTTGGGCTCAAATTTAATTTTTGGCGATGCCCCCTTCGGTTTTTTTACGTGAAATTTTTTAATTTTTTTTTTTTTAGTAGTTCACCCCCAAAAGAGGGATTTTGATGGTGCGGGAAAAGAGACTTTTTGGTTTTTTTAAGGTTTTTGGGGTTTTAAACCTGGCCGGAACACTACCGCGTCTCCAAAAAGAAAGAAAAGAGGAGAGAGAGAGGGAGAAGAGGAGAGAGAGAAAATAATTAGATATTTAAAAAAAAATTTTTAAGAAAAAAGATTTCGATAGAAGAGATATTAGTGAAAAAAATACACAAAGGAAAATTTACTTCTCTTGCCTTGTGTTTTTATAAAAATTGTTTTCCCCAAGAATTATATTTGAAAATTATAATATATGTAATCCTTTTATAAAAAAAAAAATAAAAAAATTTATTTAAATCATATATTTTACTTACAATATTGTCAGCTATATAGAATTAATTTTATTTTTTTTCAATTAAAAAGACAGGAAATAAGTAAAATTTGGACTTTTTGGATACAAAAAATTGTGGACCCTTTTAAGGAAACGGGGGGGCCCCTCTTTTTGTAATTTCCAAAAAATTTAATTTTGAAAAATTACAAAAATTTCAATAAACAGACTCAGTTTTTATATATTATTAGTCAATCAAAATATAATTTACGAATTGTAATTGAAAAAAAAAATTTTTGTTTTTAAAAAAAAAGTTAAACAAAAACCCTAATTGTCCGTTTTGGGACAATATTTAAATTTTTTGTATAAAAAATTAAATTTTATGATTTATTTTTTTTTTAAAATTTGGGATGAATATAATGTAGGAAAAAAGTAGAAGGATAAAACCCTTAATAGTAGATGTAGGAATTAAAAAATTTTTTCTATGTATAGTCTAAAAAAGTTTTCTTATTTTGTTTAAAGCAATTGAAATATATTTTTTAAAAAAAAATAATTGAACAATGAACGTAGAGAATACTTTGTAATTTTTATATAAAAAAAACACAAACCTAAAAATTTAATGTAAAATTTTGTTGCATTTTAATCAGATACATATTATCAATAAAAGTAAAATAAAAAAACTTTAAAAGTTTTTGTTTTTAAAAATATAAAAATATATGAAAAAACAAAAAAAAAAACTTGTGTAGCTTTGCTTTCTTTTTTATAAATTCTCGCAATTAACTTAACTTTTAGCTAACGGTTTTTTAAATTAATTTTCACATAGCCCTTTGAAATATGAATAAATATTTAAAATAAAAAATTATAAAAAAATACACCGTACTGCCTTCTACATATACAAATAACTTTAAGTTTTTTTGGGGTTAAAATAATAAAAATTAGGATTCTATTTTTTTTTCTTTTGTTTAAATACAAGAATCCGAAATTTTTTTTGAATAAAAAATTAAAAATATTCCGATTTGACAAAAATATTTTTTGAAAAAATATTATTCATTTAGTGACGCTTTAAAATTTGCCAATATATAGTTTTGGATCCCCGTTTTAATTTTAGCAAAGGTCGATTAAATAAAAACTTATTTTTTCTTTATACAGGAAATTTTTTGGTTTAGATGGGGGAGCTGTGAAATGGGGAATTTTTTTTTTGAAATTTTTAAATGTTTTTCGCTTCTTTCCCTCCAAATTTCGTTTGGGTTTTAACCAAATGGAGATGTACAAAAAATTTTTATCTAGAACGAAAAAATTTTCTATATAAAAAACTAAATACTAAATTTTTTTAAGTATTTTTTTTTAATTAAGTAGATAAAAAAACTTTAAAAAATTTCTTAAGGGGCGACAAACTTTCCCCTTTAAAAGAAAATATTAAAATTTAACGTCTTTAAAATTTTAAGAAAAAAAGAAAAGAAATCAAAAAAAAATAATATAAAATAAAATAAAATAAATAAAAATAAAAAAAAATAAACATAATATAAAAATATAAAATAATTAAATAATGGTGTGGAAACCCTTTATATTTTTCATTATTTTTTTAATTAAATATTTTTTTTTTCATTTAAAAAACTATCAAAAAAATGCATTTAAATAAAAGGAAAAAAAATACTTTTAAATGTCAAGAAAATAAATACTAAATAAATTAAAAAAAAATCCACCCCGACGGGGAAAATTTTTTTAAAAAAGAATACAAATGTGAAAAAGAGAAAAAAAACTTACTACTGCAACGTTTTTTTATTTTTGGGGGAAAAAGTTCGTCAGAATCAGTCATTATTTTACTATAGTAGGGGGTTTTATGCACGATTTTCTTTTTTTACAGATTTTTTTTGTTCACTTTTTTCGCTAAAGAAATTCGGTAATTTTCCTTTTGTTCGTAATAAAAAAGGGTTACGTGAACTTATATAATGTTTTGGCAGTTTTCCGTTCTGCACCCAAGTCTTTTTTTGTTTTTTTGCTCTCTTCCCCTTCTTTTAAAAAAAACACCAATTTATTGAATTATTAATATGTAACCCAATTTTTGAAAAATAAGGGGTAATTATGCTACAAACCGCGGGCTTTAGCATAAAATTAGGTAAAGCCAAGAAACAAAAGAAAAGTATTTTTCAATTTGAATCGATTTCAATGAAATTTCAATTTACTTTTATTTAATAGGGGTTCAAGTAAAGTTTCATTGTTGTTTAATTTTTTACTTTTTTTTTTTTCACAAACCTGTCGTGGCACACAAGCCTTAAATTTATAGTTTTGGTTTTACGGGCTTTTTTCTGATTTTTTCTTCTAATTAAAAAAGATTATTAAGTGCAGAAAAGTTTAAAAAAGGAATACAATTTAATTAATATATTTATACAAAAAAATATATAAAAAGTACTTGGGCTATATAAATAAGATAAATAGTGATAACCTGAACACTTATTAATGCTGTTTCTATTTTCACCTAATCTGCTTTAAAAAAATTTTCATGAAAATATCTTACACGCTATTTCGGGCGAAAATGGGTTTAGAATTTTCTCTGATTCCCATAAAGTTTGCCAAATATCCACTTCATTGTCAGAAAAATTTAAAAAAAGATGTGTAGCAATATGTTTAGTATTCAGACCTTAAAAAAGTGGTATTTGTGCACCCCTTTTAGAAAAATATTTGTAAGGAACCGTCTTAAAATTTTTAAATGACGTTTGGAACTAGGTATGCCAAACACATACGGGTTTTTCTCAGGAAAAATTTCATCCCCCGTGGTTCAAAAAAAAAAGTTCAACACATAACTTACCCTGTTTTAAAATCACAGGCCGTCGTCCCAATTTCCCGAATTAAAAATTTACGTATTTATCGCAACCCATATAAAAAAATTATATTGGAATTATTTTGCTAAAAACCATATGGGTGTAATTTAATTAAATATTTTTACACAAAAAATTTATACTAAATTTATAAAAAAATTTATCATTTTTAAAACTTTGTGTAAAATATCTTCCTCAAAACTGGGAAAAAAAATTTTTCTTACTGTCCAATTTGCACATTTTGAATTTGCCCATCAAAGCACGTCCCAAAACTTGTACTTTTGCCTTTCGATTTTTCCCACAATTCTTTTAAAAAGAGGCCCGAATTATTTTTAGTGAAACCCTCCCTAACTTGCGAATTTTAAAAACTTTTCGGTTTTTTAATATTTTTTGGGAGGCCTTCGACAACATTAAATTTTTCCCTATTTAAAAAGGGTCCGATTAGTTGAAAAACCTTTTTTTTCTAATAGACTTAATTTGTTTTCTTTCTAAATTACCTGCAAAGGGGGGAATATTGTAATGTTATAAAGTAAAAAAATGTTATATAATGTAAATAATGTATAATAATGTAAAAAAATTAATAAAAATTATAAAAAATTTAATATATTTTTTTTTAAAAATATCAATATTTAAAAAAAATATATAAAACTTAAATAATTTACAAATGAAAAATATGATCACCTTTTGGTAAATAATACAAATTTTTTTTACTTCAGGTTCCTTAGCACGTTTTTAAAGAGTGCAATTTTTTCTCTGAAAAATTTTTTCATAGTAGAAAAATTTTTTTTTTATGTCCTTAGGTGAGAAAAAAGGAAATTAAATGTCTTCTCTACAACAAATTATTGATAGAAGAAAAAATCTATCAGTGATTTGAAGAATTTTTTTCATTAGTTTAGATACTTTATTGCGGAACTTTCTGTTCCGTAATTTTTTTGTCAATTTTAATTTTCAAATGTATTATTTCCTTTATTTCGGCATTATTATTTGTAAAAAAATCAGTATTACCAATAATTTTTTTTTAAATCCGTTATTAAAATCAAGTTTTTTAAAGATAATGATTTTACTTTGATCATTTGCATTGGGGCCCTTTTTCATTAAAAAGAAATGATACTCTTTATTGTAAAAATCAATAGCATTACTTAAATTGTTAGTTTTAGTATTCTTTTTAGTTAATTCATTTATATGAAAGCATTTTGGGTTTTTCTGTAGTTTTACAAAAAAAGTATAATACTGTAAAAAATAGAAATGCAATATTTTGCATGTGTTTGAATTATAATTTTTTGAAACGCATAATAGAAAACTACTTGTGTAATAAAATATTATATTTTTAAATGGAATATTCTAGAATATTCGCTTCCGATCGCAAGTCAACAGGCATATCGTTTTTATATGTTTTTTTCTGGAAAACATATCGCGACACAAATTATCCTGTCGTATAAAAACACGCTCGAAATATAAACAATTAACGGGTGTCGCAACCGTTCGCCGAATAATTATATTTTCTTGAGCATGCGCGGCTTCTCACGGGCGCCTCGTTTCGCCAATAATCATCGTGATTGCCAGCTCGCGCATGCTTTCTAACAGCCGTTGTTCTGTAAAATTTGACAGCGGCCAATTACGCGTATACGCTCAGGTCACCTCGCGCAACTTTAAAAAGACGCAAAATTATTGGCGCGTCACACGAAGGTGGGCTCCGCTCCGGAAATTATAAATGAGGAGCTCTCACCCCGCTTGCCAGCTTTATCGCTTTTCCGTCGTGAAAACATATCGCAAACCGCTTATCGGATTAAACCGAAAAATTTTCGTTGACGACCGCCGCTTTTCCGCACTTTGATTTTGATTCCGATTCACTGTAAAGATAATTAAGGTTTTGTAATAAGTGTTATAGTATTTGTCAATACGTGTGTGATATTATTAAAGTCTTGTTTTACAAAAAAAAGTGACTCAGCCTTTGTGCAGCGCGATCCTTTGTTCACGCAGCGCGTTGCGAACATTTCTGGTCCTTGAGCCGGATCGTCGACCGGAAACCCGAAAGTTCGCGAGCGTGACTTCTCGGTGAGTGAAGGTTGTGAATTTGGGGTGTGCGGTAGGATGTGTCCACGTGGTGATTGTCAGGTGAGATTAAACCCGAATCTCACGCTCCGTAGAGTACCTGAAAAAGCGGGCAGCCCCAACATAAACCCCCAGTGCTATCGCCACACGCCCCAGAATCCGGACAGCTTTGGGAAAGTTCGAGACGCAGCACGACCTTACCCGAGGGGCCCCCGAAAGAAAAATTATGAGAGCGAGTATTTCCAATCGTTTCCACCAGATACAAAAAATCTGTATGTAAGCAGCGAAGCATATTTGAGGGCTACCCCGAACACTTTGTGCACAACGAGTCCTTCTCCCGACGTCACGCCACGGTCGTCACTGCGCGCATCAAGGTACCGCCATCTTGGGCTTACGCTGATGGCCCCGTCTTTTGGGATCTCTTTCTCCCGTCGTGAGTGGAAAGCGATCTCCAACTTTTTCGAGCGCTTCC
>NW_028189854.1:0-9578 GCF_048542155.1 Nylanderia fulva | reverse complement strand
GAAAAACCTTTTTTCTAGTATTCCAAATATCTTATCTTGTTTATAAAAACTTAGATATCCGATTGCGGCCCCGGTTTTGATGCGGCACCATCGCAAATTTATCTTATCAAATTTAGAGAAAAACGCAACCTTTTTAGTAATAGATATCCGATTGTCGGCGCTCAGCCTGAAACGGCGGCAGCCATTCGCAGAATTTTTATCTTATCAATTTAGATGAAGAAACGCAACCCTCTTAGTAATAGATATCCGATTGTCGGCGCTCAGCCTGAAACGGCGGCAGCCATTCGCAGAATTTTTATCTTATCAAATTTAGATGAAGAAACGCAACCCCCTTAGTAATAGATATCCGATTGTCGGCGCTCAGCCTGAAACGGCGGCAGCCATTCGCAGAATTTTTATCTTATCTGCAAACTTTGATACCTTACAAGACGCCGCTTATCTTGGATTCGAAAACTTAGATACCGCTCAAAGACGCCGCTTATTTTGATACCTTACAAAGACGCCGCTTATCTTATCTTAGGATTTTCGGAGAAAATTTATGAAAACTTAGATACCGCTCAAAGACGCCGCTTATCTTATCTTATCTTATGAAATATCAGGTAACATGATCCCCTTATCTTATTTTGTTTATAAATATATCAGGTAACATGATTCCCCTTATAGGTTATCTGATATGTTTATAAACAAATATAAGCTTATCTACTGATAAGGACCTCCTCCCCCCGCGGGTGACGTCACCCCCTCGCCCCCCGATTCCCCCCCGCCCCCGCACCCACCCTCATTGCCCCTGAGTTAGAGAACCGGCCTAGTATACCTACTGACCTTTCGCTCTCTCGCCAGCTCTCTCTCTCTCTCTTCTCTCTCTCTCTCTCTCGAGAAATAATGTTGCGTTTTCTTTTGCGTAAGGGGGATGCGACTGTGCACCCGTTCCGCGTATTACCTTTATTTATATTTTTTGTTGTTTAGCGACTTTTGCGTTTTCGGCGAGCAAATTTTACTTAGGGTTACGTGTCTCAACCGGAGAAGAAGAAAGAGAGAAAACGGAGAGGACAACTACGGGATTGAGCAGAGGCCACCACGTCCGGATCACGTCCGGTAAATACCTTTTCACACACAGATTTTCGTAATTGCTCCTCAATTTAAGAACCAGGATACCGCCGTTAAATACTCCACTCCTCTTCCACAGATTTTCCGGAAAAATACGGGGATGGCCTCTGTCGCGAGGCGCGATAAAGCCCCGGAAACAAAAGTCGCGGGAGATGCACTACCTTGAGCTTTAAACCTAGCCTGCTGTAAAAATTCGAGATCGATCAATCAATCTATCTGTCGGATTTGGAGGAGCAGCAGAGACGGGACGTCCGGAGGTCTCTCCCCCGAACGAGAATTATAAAGAGGAACATCGGAATTAAAAGCGGGAGGACAGAGAAACGGCAAGGGAAATTAATCATCGAGCGAACTCGCAAACCCCGCGAGACGGCCCGGCGGGCCCTACCATGATAAGAAGCTCCACGGGTGAAAAATGCCTAATTTATTATCGGCGTGATTCCGGCGGGCCCCTCGCTCATCACTGTCTGCGAGACGTGGCTGAGCGCGGAGGTTCCCGATCACGGATGCCGAAGCAGTGACGAGTCCGCAGATACCGGTGAAACGAACAGACCTAATTGTAGAATCGCTAATTTTCGCGTAGATTGTTCGGAAGAGACACGTTCGCGGTCGGCTAATAATTATTAGAATTAGTCTTTTCAAAAGGTTAAGAGAAAATTTAAGAGTATTGCGCGTAGGATTTTGTCCCGGCGCCCGACTAACCGCGTGTTCTTTCCGTGCGCACATTAAGAGAGGCTTTCTCTCTCCCGCGGATACGCCGACAGTTGCCGCAATTTTATTGTATCGATGTCTAGAAATAAAGTCTCGTACCCGTAGTTATTGTGCCGTCTCTCGTTTGTTAGAGTTTATAAATCTTAGTATGTAATCGTCCCTACAGTCGCGTATAAGATATATAGCGTATTCTTTTTTGCGCATGCAATTATTCGAGTATCCTTTCTATCTTTTGTGTAATTGTGCGGAGGACGTCCCGCGTAATAGATATCAGAAGTAAATCGCGCGGAATTTACTATAGTTTACGGGAGATTTCGTAGTGCCAAGGTTAGGAGAATCAATTACTTCGCACGAACCATATTAATCCTTGAGAGCCTTGTGCTACGCAGATGATGCAGTACTGATGGCCGAGAATGAGGACGACTTACAAAAACTACTCAACAAATTCAAAGCAACAGCAGAAAAGTTTAATATGCTCATATCCCGTAAAAAACCCCAGGCAATGGTGATCGCAAAAGAACCGATTAGATGCAAGCTAATGGTAAACGACCACATCGTCGAACAAGTAATGAGCTTTAATTATCTGAGAGTGGAAACATATAGTGACAGATACCTTCTGAACGAGGCAAGAACACAGACAAATAAGGCGCCAGAATCGCAGGCTATCTCAGGGGCATAGTATGGAGGAACAAATATATGAGCACGAAGAGCAAGATCCGGATATACAAACCTGCATTAAACTAGTACTCACCTATGCAGCAGAGACGAGAACTGAAACTTCGGGGACGAAAAGGATGATGAGACAATGGAAATGAGGATACTGAGAACTATCAAGGGAGTTAGCCTCAGGAATAGAATAAGAAGTAACGATATACGGAGAGAGTTCGAATTATAAGACGTAGTGAGATGGACGAGAGCACGGCGTCGATTTTGGAGAGATCACGTTGATAGGATGAGCCCAGAACAACTACCAAACTGAGCAAAAACACGAAAACCAAAAACCAGACGGGCCATAGGAAGACCACCTAAACGGTGGTACGAATGTTGGACCTCAGGATCACAGGAGGGAAATGCCAGTGGAACCGACAGGACTTAGTCCTACTACACGAAAAGAAGAACCATATTAAGTCTCGTGCATTAACAAGTATTCGCCACGTATATGGGCAAATTTGCTCCCGGGTCCCGCGTGTAACCTGATATCTCCACGTCGGGTCGTCACAAAGTCGCAGAATCATAACACCGCGCCGCGCGTTAACCGTACTTTCGCCGTACAGTATCTTTACAAATGTAATATACGATTTCGATTTTTTTGTAGTTCGGCGTCATATAAAATTCTCCGCCCGCAATGAACGACAAGTACGCAGATCTCAATTTTTATCTTGTCTGACGGGATTTTGTTTTTTTGTATATACAAGATTACCCCAAACATTTATTTTTTTTTTTCGTTATCCATTTGCTTCATTGATACAATATATTCTATTAATATTACATTTAGGTGATTCTAAATAGCCACTCTCGAACTTTGTTTTCTCTCCCGTCCAAACTCCCTTCTCTACCCCATGACGCTCTGAGCGAGTCGAGTATTGCCGTCGCGAAAATTTTCGGGACGTTTTAAGATTTTCGCAAGTTCTCTCCCTATTTGTGAATTTTCAGAGTGGCGCGAATCTTGCGCCATGCGCCCAGGCATACGAAAATTTATTGTGTCTCCGCGAATCTCCCGCTTTCCGCGTCGAAGGTGTGCCGTCGGCCAACCACATCGGCCCTACTTTTCGGATACTTATCCGACTGTACAAAAATATTTACGGTTACAATATAGCTCATTCATTCAAGTTTATTCCGGACTCCCCTAGAAGTTGCCGGGGCGTTTTCAAGGGACCGCCAAACCCCTTACATCCTCCTTTTCTCGTTACAATATGTTACATATGCGGTGCTTTTTTCTGATAGAAGCGTTCCCGAACCTTTATAATCTTTCTCTAACCACTCACAATTCCATATCAATTCCCTGTGGCGCTTTTTTTTGATAGGAGCGTTCCCAAACCTCTACAGTTCCTTTTATTCTATTCACACCTTTTTTCCCTTTTCCTCCTTTTTCCACCTTCTTACTTCTCGTCTCCAAATCCTCTCCTTCCCTTTTTCCACTTTCTTCTTCTCCTTCCAGCCGAACCTGCCTCCCTCTTTTTCCTCACTTCTCCATTTCCTCTTTCATCACCTTTTTCTTGGCAGGCATGTGGGGTGATTGGCTCAAATTGAATTCGAACCTGAGACCTTAAGTAGTCTTCCGACTTCACCCACTGGTCTACCATTTCACTCTTTACGGTTATAATATATATATTTTTTTACTTAATATAAGATATACTTATAATTTAAAAAGGAACAATAGGTAAGGACATTTTAATCTAAAATAAATAACACAGATTTTATATAAAATATTTTTTAATTTAAAAATATGTATAAATTTACATTTGTGCAATTGGCGCGCGAAAAGTCGCCCTTTCCACACATAATGGGATTTTAGAAAGAGCTCCCTTTCCACGTATCGGTCACACAAAATATCGTAGCCAACATGTGCGGGTCATAAATCGGCCGATCGTGCGGATTGTCACACTCGGCTTCGTCTCGTGCGCCAAACTTCCGTACTCTCGGCCGATTTACGATCCCCCGCACTTGTTAGCTAATATACTATTGTGTGTATGTGTGCGTATAAATTTAAAAAATATATAATATAAAAGATAAAATATAATATATGCAATATATAGAAATATATAAAATATAAAAATTAAAATATAAAATATAAGATATGCAATATACAGAAATATATAAAATATAAAATATAATAAATAGGTATATAAGGGGAGTTCTAACCCAGATCTTCTGAGGGGGGTGCGGGGCGAGGGGGACCTGCGGCGCGAGAAATGACGTCACGCGGGGAGGGGAATCCGCGAGTTCTAGGGTCCGCGAAAAAAAGGATCCGCGAGTTTAAGGTCTGCGGGAGGGAAAGAGGAGCGACAAGATGATGCTCCGCGAGAGAAAAATGATGACAATGCTAATCCTAAGATGCTTTAATATATGTATATATATATTTTTTTTACTTATATAAGATATACTTATAATTTAAAAGAGGTAAAAAGAGAGTTTAATCCTAAAATAATTACACAATATATATATATATATATAATATATAAATATTATCAGCGATATCTAAGTTTTCGAATCCAAGATAAGATAGCGCAAATATTTCTCGCGAATTAACAATTGCATCATACGTTGAAGAACAAAGGGATGATCGGGATATATAATGAGGACCGATGCCGATGCCGGGCCATAGTACGGTGACCACGAGAGCGCATGCTTTCCTCAAGGAAAAATAGCTGTGAGAAAAAAGTTTAGTGTGCAATTAAAATAGTTATTTCTGTGCAGTACAAGTGAATTTTTTACAAAATGGGAAACGCAGAACATATTGAGCGCGGCCTGTTGGAGCGTTCCCGCCAAGTCGCCACCTTGGGCGAATATTTCGGATGGCTGCAAGATTGTAAAGAATTTATCACACAGCTGGAAGAACGCAACCGTGCCAAGCGTCCGCGTCTCTCGATTGGACATAGGCAATCTCTCGTGGCGAGAATAGCGCGACTCGAGGGTGCAAAGGTGCGCTTGCAGAGACAGTATGTCGGTGAATCCATGTTTAGTGGTGGATTTAGTGGCGGCGGCAATAACGCGCAAAGACTCGTTTGGCGCGAAATCGATACGGCGTTCGATAGCCGTATACTTACCAGTGCGATAATTAACGCAGACTACATCGAACCGCGTCAGTTTTTGGAAAATGCAGCAAACATTGTAGTCGAAAACGTGGAGAATGTGCTGCAGAGACACATCAGTGTAAAAGTGAACACTGTTTTTAACGGCGAATTTGTGTCCGGTGACAAGCGTGTCAATAAAAGTATCAACACGAGAAACTTTGAACTCTTTCGCACGTCCGATGTACGCGAGTGGTACGAGCGCCGCGTAATCGAGCCCACGCTAGCATCGCTAGAAGAGTTCCAGGAACGCGATAGCGGCTGGGCATTATCGCGGATAATAGATTTGACTGTGAATATCAACAAGTATTATATAATCCAATGCGCGCTGGATGCCATGTCAAATTACAGCAAAAAATTATGGTAAAAAGAGCGGTTGTTAATGTGCGATCAGCGGACAATGCGTGTTTCGCATCGTCAGTGATAGTCGCTCTGTACCCCGCTGAAAGACATATGGAACGAGAATCCTCCTATCCGCATTAACCACAGTGCTAAATCTCCAAAACATTGAGTTTCCAGTGACTGTGAATCAAATTAAAAAATTCGAACTTGCAAACGACATCTCCGTAACGTGTACATCATCGAGAACGAGAACATCGTCCCGCTACGTCTTTCGGAAAAAAAGAAAGACAGACATGTCAATCTGCTGTACGTGGAAGACGAAAACAGCGTCGGACATTTCGCGTGTATAAAAAATCTGTCTCGTCTCGTGAGCTCACAACTGAGCAAAAAAAATGGTCAAAAATATATATGCGATCGGTTAGTATATATTTATTACACGTAAATTATATTAAAAATAATATTAAATAAATTTTTTATTTTTTACAGATGCCTACATTATTTCTATTCTGAGGATAAATTGCAGACGCATACGGAAGATTGCGGAAAACTAAACGACTGCGCTATTCGGTTGCCGAGCGACAAGGACAAGTGGCTCAGCTTCGACAACTACACGAGGAAGGAGCGGCTACCGTTTGTGGTGTACGCCGACCTCGAGTGTGTTTTAGTAAAGACCGAAGATGTCAAAAATTATCAACATCATCAAGTGTTCAGCATCGCGTATTACGTACAGTGTTCGTACGACAGTTTGTTGTCCGCGTACAATTCCCGCCGTAGTGTCGATTGCGTCGCGTGGTTCGCCAAACAGCTTAAAAATTTAGCAATCCGCGTAAAAAATATTTTAACGACCAATGTTCCCATGATAAAATTAACGCCTGACGAGTGGGCAAAATTTCGCAGCGCAGCACATTGTCATATATGGCGAAAACCGTTTGACGAAAACGATACACGCGTTCGCCATCATTGCCACCTCACCGGGCGGTACAGAGGGCCCCGTGCACTCAAATTGTAACTTAATTACAAAGAATCATTTTGTATCCCTATAATCTTTCACAATCCTGTCCCGCTACGACGCGCATTTCATTATCGAGGACATAGCCACAGCGTTCAAAGAGGAAATCGAATTACTGCCGATAACGAAGGAAAAATACATATCATTCTCGAAAACTGTTAGATTGACACAGATAATAATTCGAAAAAATTATATTAAATTACGCTTTATCGATTTGTACAAGTTTCTCAGCGCTAGTCTCGACAAATTAGCGTCATTTTTGGACAATGAAAAACTAAAATTTACATTCGGAATATCAAAATTTAACTAGTGAAAAATTCAATTTATTGACACGAAAGGGTGTCTTTCCATACGAATACATAGACTGCGTGGACAGATTACAAGACACACGTTTACCGCCGCGCGACTCATTTTACAGTTCCCTGACCGGCGACACAGTATCCGAGAGTGATTACGCGCACGCCGAGCCCGTCTGGAGCCGATTCTCCCTTTCGAACGCTAGGCGAATATAGCGATTTATATATTAAAATTGATGTCTTGTTATTGGCCGATATATTTGAAAATTTTCGCGACTGTTGTATAAAAAGTTATGGACTTGATCCCGCGTATTATTATACTCTCCCCGGTATATACATGGGACGCCATGTTAAAAAACATACAAATATAAAATTTGAATTATTAATAGACATTGACATGGTTATGTTTGTCGAACGGGTTATACGCGGCGGCCTTAGTCAATGTCAGGCCGATACGCACAGGCTAATAACAAGTACATGCAATCGTACGACCCTCGACAACCCTTTTCGTACCTCATGTATTTTGATGTAAATAATTTGTACGGATGGGCAATGTGTCAACCATTGCCGTATGCCGATTTTCGGTGGGTCGACGATATATCGAATTTTGACGTTTCATCTATCGCGTTCGATTCGCCTATAGGCTATGTTCTCAAAGTAGATTTAGAGTATCCGCGGCATCTTCATGACGCGCACATGACCTACCGTTTTGCCCGACGCGCGATAAGCCACCCGGCAAGCGGGAGTATAAACTCCTCGCAACGCTTTGCGATAAGAAGCGCTACGTAATACACTATCGTAATCTACAGCAGTGCACGCGCCACAAGCTACGCATAACAAAAATATACCGCATACTACAATTCACACAGTCAGCGTGGCTGCAAAAATACATCGAACTCAACACACAGTTTAGAACACGAGCGAAAAACGATTTTGAAAAAAATTTATATAAATTGATGAATAATGCGGTATTCGGCAAGACGATGAAAAATGTGCGCAATCATATGGATGTCAAATTATTAACAAAATGGGACGGACGGTACGGTGCGGAAGCAATGATCGCGAAACTAAATTTTCATAGTACAAGCATATTTTCGGAAAAATTAGTTGCCATAGAATTACGCAAACTCGAAGTAAAATTCTACAAACCAATCTACGTCGGCATGTGCATACTCAACATATCTAAAGTATGTCTTTATGAATTTCACCACGAATACATGTCACCGCTCTATCGTGACAATTGTAGAGTAATGTACACCGACACGGATAGTTTAATATATCAAATTAAATGTCAGGATGTCTATGAAAATTTGAAACGCGATATTGCTCGATTCGATACCAGCGATTACGCCGCGAATAATGTGTAAGGTATACCGCTCGCGAATAAAAAGGTGCCGTGTCTGATAAAAGATGAGAATAACGGCGCGATAAATGACCGAATTCGTCGGGCTTAGAGCAAAAATGGATGCTTTGCGGGTGGACGGTAAAAACGACACTAAAAAGGCAAAAGGTGTCAAAATAACGTCGTAGCGCGTAGTATAACATTCGACGATTATACGCGTTGTCTTAATGACGAAATTGAAATGACGCGTCAGCAGTCATGCATAAGATCGAAATTGCATAAAGTGTATACCATCAGCGAGACAAAAATTGCTCTAAGTCCCTACGACGACAAACGGTATGTCGTACCTGAGTCGACCGACACCTTGCCGTGGGGACATTATAGAATACCGTTGTAAATTATATTTATTATATTATTATATTTATTAAATTATATTTATATTTATTACTTATTATTATTATATTATATTTATTATATTTATTATATTATTATATTTATTATATTTATTATATTTATTATATGTATTATATTGTGAGGATTGTTGTGTGCCTCGGGAGAGACACTTAAGGGTCGCGCCAAATTGGGATGGGAATCCGGGGCGTCAGGACTTGTCGGGTGTTTGTAGAGAAATGCACTACACTTTTTGTATTAAAATTCTTTATTCAACTTCAACCACTTGGTCTTTATTTTATTTCACTATCAATACACTGAAGCTTTACGAGTGTGCGGCACTAACTTTATATTACTCCGCGTATCGCGCACAACTGCGAGTCGATGCTAAGTGCGCGCGCGGTTAGCGAGATCGTGGTTAGAGCGATTATTTGTGTCTGCGACTGAGCGAGTTGTCGCGTCTCTACTCTCTTTTTATATCGTTGTTTTTTGGAGTTTTTCCCGATCGGAAGGGGTGCCTGGCAACAGGTTTCCCCGGTCGAGAATCTAGGTGCAAGCAAAGCAGATTCAAAGTCCTTCTGCTTTGCTTGCAC
>NW_028189853.1:0-9583 GCF_048542155.1 Nylanderia fulva | reverse complement strand
TTCTTTTGTTTTTCTGAAAAAAAAATTGTTTTCAAAATAGAAACTTTGGGCTTTTTAAAAACCATTATTTTGTCGCAAGACACTTTTTTCTTTTAAAAGACGTCTGCTAAAATTTTTTAATAAAAGATATTATTTATGATAGAAATGAAGAATTTGTGCTTTTAGTATATGGAAGAAGGTTTATTTCAAACACGAACCGATGCTAAAAACAAAACTTTTCTCTGTCTGTTCAAAAAATTACTGATAATGTTAAACCCAACCAATATGCCCCTTGCCTTTTAATGATGGTCTTTAAGGGGAAATTTTACTAAAAAAGATTGGAGATTTTTAATTCAAACCCTCAAATTTTTTTTGGGGGAGAAGGCCGCCATTTTATTTTTGGTCTTTAAACCCAAATTGGTACGGGGGAAAATTACGAGCAATTATTTTCATTGTGGGGGAAAGGATGAATTTCAAATAAAAACTCTATAAACAAACTATTATTTTTTGGGGCCCACAAAAGAAAAACTTATCCCCACTTTTTTTCTAGAATCAAATTGTAATCGTTTTTTATATGTATGTATATTCAATGTAAAATTTGGGCCCCTTGGAAAAAATTTATAAAGTTACTTTTCAGGGAAATATATTATTAAAAATTTAGAAAAATATACATTTAGTATGTTCATTTTGTAAAATTGGCCCCTTGAAAAACCCTATCAGTTATTTTTCGGAAAATTTTTATTATTAGATCTTTTAAATTTTTTTGGGATTTAACCCTTTTTTAAACCCTGGCCTGCCCTTTTTTTTTTAGGGTTTTTTTTAGGATATCACTTTTTTTTTAAAGTACAGATTTTATAGAGAAAGTTTTTTTTTATTTAATTCAAAATTACAAATATATGTTTTTTCGATTTTATCACATAACTTTGTATAATAAAATTTATGAAAAAACCTTTTAAAAAAATTAAATTAAAATATATGGTAAAATAGGTACAAATATAAAATATATAATTATATTATGGAAAACATATATATTTTTTTTAACCCATATATGTAAATTTTTGTATATTGAAAATTTTTAAGGGATACTTTTCCCCCACATTTTTTTCAAAAAAAAATTGAAAAAATGAATTATTTCTTTAATAAAATATTGAAAATAAAAAAAGGGGGCCCCTCCACCCCCATTCTCGTGGGGAAACGCAAAAAATTTTTTTTCTTCGTCTCTCCGATTTTAACACAAACATAAAATTTTTCTTTTGATTTTTTTTTCCTTGATGATTTTTTTTGAAATGTCGAACCCTGGTAAAAATTTAAAAAAAAATTATTGCACTCTTTTTAATGCAGCGTTTTACACAGCTTTTTTTAAAGGGGCCAGAGCGGCCGATTTTTTATTTTGGCGCTTACGGAATTTTTATACAGCGCTAGAACAGTTTTGTTTTTTTTTAATGTAGCGTTTTACGGGGCCATATAAAAGCGCCATTATTAAATCGTTCAAAGGGAACAATATGTTTTCCCCCTTTTTACTCCTTTGGGCCATTTTTTCTTGAACACTTCCATATCTTTTAGAAAATTTACCTTTCCGTTTTGTGTCGGGCTCTCAACTTTTACAGTTTTTTTAGGGACCACGATTTATTTCTTCACCTTCGTAAAAATAAGGCTTATTAGCTTGTACTTTTTTTTTTTTAATCGGGGATTTACTCGTCGGCAGGGCCCGGTTAACCCAATTGTTGAAAATTTTTTTTTAGAAGAAAAGGTTTACAAAAAGTATAAAAAGGGGCTGATTATACGACGAATAAATTTGATTCGATTACGGTTTTTTTTTTAAACCCCACGGTCCCCCTTACTTTCGTTACAATTCCCGTTTTTTCTTTTCCCCATTAAAAAATTTACTTTAAAAAAACTTTTTTAAGTGAAAACCTTTTTCCTTTTTAATGTCGAAGTATAGGTAAATTAACAAACTACTCCCTTTCCCCGCTTGGGTTACATTTTTAATTTACTTTTGGGACATTCGAGAAAACCATGTTACGTGTTTTAATTCGAGTTTTAATAATCATTGTGTGGGAAATTTACGTCGACATTGACCCTTTTAAAAAAATTCCGAAACACTTGTTGTGTTTTTCTTCAAAACGTTTTCCGCCCCAGATTTTTCAACCGTTTTAAATGTTGCAATATTTACTTCACCAACGCGCAGTTTAAAATAAAGTCAAGCATTCGAGCTTTTTTTTTCGGTATTTTTCCCCTAATACGTACGAAATGAAACGCACATTTTTAAATTTTAAAATTAGGTAACCCCCAAAACCCAGCTCGTTTTTGGAAATCCCAATATTTTTTTCCCCCGAAAAACATATTTTTCGGGGTTCCTCACAATCTTTTAATTCTGCAATCCCCAAGATTTTGGGGATAGCCCATCGACGATCGAAAATTTTTCAAAACCTTTTTCTGGGAAAGGGTTTGATTTGGGGCCCAGTTCAGTTTTGAATATAGATTCAGTCGTTTTTTTTCTAAAATGGCCCCTCGATTTTGGTTTTAACTGATGTTGGTTTAAAATTTATAAAAATGTGGGCCCTTCCAATTTATTTACTCGGGGACAAACCTCCAAGGTTTTGACCATAAATAAATCAGTCTTTCCCTAAATCCATATTGCATTGTTCAGGAATTCCTTCGATTATAAAAAATTCGACATTTTTAATTTGTTCTAAAATTTTTCCCAAGCCCCATGTCGGGACAATTGCGTATATTTTGGGGGAAATTTCATGAAAACCCGGGGGTGTTGAAACATTCTATAAAATTAAAAAGGGCCACGAATTAAAAGCTCGTTTCCCCGGGGAGCAGTAGGGCCCAGTCGTTTTTCCAAATTTATTTCCCCCAAAGGTTTTAATCTTTTCAATTAGAAAACTTTTCCCTGTCCCCCTCGCCATTTAAAGAAAAGTCGCAGAATTGTTTTTTATCTTGAAAAATTTGGCCCTACTCCATAAAAGACTTTTTTCTGATTTTTGTTAAATTGGGGGACACATTTGGATAAACAATCGGGTGTAAATTTCCCCAAAAATCTTCAGATCTTTCATCCCCGTCGTCAGTTTCTATCGGTTTTAAAATCCATTTCATGTCATCGGATTTGTCTCTGTCGCTTTTTTTTCGGGTTCATTTTCGCGCTTCCGTTTAATTCAGAAAACGTTTTAAAAAATTTTTCTGTATTTTTCGAGCCTTTCGTGATACATTACTTTCTTTTTAAAAAAAAATCGGGAATTTAAAAGGCATCCGGTAAGTCTAAAAGTTTTGATTTTTATCAAATTCCATGGTTTGAACAGAAAAAGAAAGCAGCGGGGGTTTGTAAAAGT
The DNA here is from genome assembly GCF_048542155.1 of Nylanderia fulva. Taxonomy (NCBI): domain Eukaryota; kingdom Metazoa; phylum Arthropoda; class Insecta; order Hymenoptera; family Formicidae; genus Nylanderia; species Nylanderia fulva. Next base: position 6,269 of record NW_028189853.1, on the reverse strand, counting down.
ATTTTTGGGGTCAGTTTTATTTAAAATCGATAAGGGTTTTAATTTAAAAAACCCCTTTTTTTTCTTTTTTTTTAAAAAAAAACCCCCCGACCCCAGTTTGTAAATTGATTTCGTCATTTTTTGGGACATCTTTTTGTAATTTCCCGAATTTGGAAAAATCTAAAAATTTTCCAATGATTCTAATTCCTGAGGTCTATTGGGATATTTAATCATAGGGAGTGCGAACAGTAAATATTTGTGGGAATTTTTTCATCAAGAGCTTTAATTCTTTTTAAAGGTTTTAACTTTTTATTTCTCACCTTTAACAGGGATCCATTTGACCAGGGTTTATCTTTATCCGTCCCGTACAAGGGTTTCCCTAATAGTGTATCCGCAGCTTTTTAAAGCCCCGCATTTCTGTTATTTAAGGGAACCCCAATTCCCAAAAATTCCACAGTTTCGATCCCAAAGGATTTTATTCAAATCTATCACTTAAAGTCTTTTTATTGCTTTTTTCCGGACTTTTTTGGGGTTTTTTTTTTTAAATATGATTTTAAAAAACTCGATTTTTTCTCTAAAAATTTGGATGCCCAAATATTCCCTTTCCCAAAGGGCTAATTTGGTAAAAGTATTATAATCATTTATAAACCCTTTTCCCGACCCCCTTGCGGGAAAAATCGTACACTTGTTTACTCCCGTAAAAATTTTTTCTACCAAACTACGAATGAAAAAGGTATTTTAAAAAAACGAAATTCTCGTAACTGGCCGGGGGGAAAAATCAAACCCAAACCATTTTGGGGGATATATTTTTTCCTTTTTTTTTGGGGGTCCCGCATTGCAATACGAGTTATGTTTAGTTTCTGAACCCCTTTATTACCGTTTAGTACAAGGGTTGGGCAAACCCTTTTTTCATCGGGAAATTTTCACAGGGTTAATTTATTTGGGAAAAACTTTAAGAACTTCTTACCCGGGGGAAATTTTTCCCAAAAATTACGGGGCATTTTTTTCCAAAAAAAATTTTATACAATGCAGGGTTGGCGGGGGGGATACTTTCTACTTTGATTTAAAAGGTACCAAAAACGGGAGAAGGAAAAACCCTTTCCAAAGGGAAAGGGAAATGGGGAAACCGAACCCAAAAATTAAAAAACAAGATTGGCTTTGAATTTTATGCACATAAATCTAAAAAGGTCCCTTCCCAGGAGGTTTTCCCGTTAGTTCGTTGATGCAAAAACCTTTCCCCTTTATGGGATTAATACCCGAAAATATTCCCCCCAAACGGACAAATTTCCCAATTTCACTGGGACTAAAAAGTCAAAAAACCAAACGTCGCTGGACCGAAATGCAAAGTCTTTCTTTTTAAATTATTGGAGGGTTTTTTGTCCCCAAAATTGACCCGAATTTCCCCAATTTGCGAAAATATTTTAAAATTCGATTCTATTTGGGGAACCCCCTTTTAAATTTCGTTCAAATTCAAGGGGGGGGGGGTATCTACCAGGAAAAAAGGGTGTATTGAAATTCTCCCTCGGGGGGTTTGGGGGTAAAAAACCCCTTTTTCCATCGAAAATAAAAAATGGGGAAAAAACCCCAACTTTTAACTGTCGGGAAGTTTGGGTTTTGGGGTTTAAGGAATTCCAATTTGAGAAGGAAAAAAACGGTAACTGGATTAAACCTTTAAAACCCTTACTATGTTTCGCCCATAAATCGTTTTTTTCTAATAAAAAAAATTTTTCCGGAAAGCAAAGTTTCTACTTTTCGTTTTTCCATTGACCCCAATCAGGATATAAATAAGGGGGAAAACACATGACATCCAGATATTTTTAAAACGTTTAAATCCAAATTGGGAAAAAATTTTCCCAATTTTCCCAATTTGTTTAAAGTTCAAGCGATTCGTTTCGTTTCTTTTCGGTGTTTTTGGTTTTTATATTGTATACTGTCTTTAAATTTTCCGAAGTTCAGTGCTTTGGGTGAGAAAACCCGAAATTTTTTTTAAAATTTTTTTTGTCTCTTTATTTTTGTTTGTTTTAACATTTAAAAATTTTCAATGCTAAAAATTTTCCCTAAAACCCCCCTTTCATTTTTCGTATTGTCGCTTCCTCATCGAAAATCCTATTTTTTGGTTCCTTTGAAACTTTTCCTTTAATGACATCAGAAAAGCGGGAAAGGAACGCAATTTTTGAAAAAGGTAAGGAGGAATTTTTTCTTTAAACCATTGTAAAAGCCTTATAAATTTTTTTTTAAATCTACAAAAATTTTAAAAAACCCACTTTAGATTTTTTGGGGTTTTATACCTCGAACGGAAGTCCCCAACTCTTTGTTTCAAATTTATAGGTTTCTTCCGGGGGAAAACTTTACCTTATCCAATGTTTCTTGAAAAGGGCCCAGGGGCCCAAATGAAATGCTACCTTTTCCAAACGGGATTTCGTTTATAAAAGGGGTTTCTTCGGGAAAATGTGCAATTTTTAAACATTTAAATTTATTTTTTTCGTTAAACGTAAAATTTAAAGAAAAAAAATTTGCATATACGTAGGTAGTTTTTTGATTTTTACTTCCATTACTTAAAAACAAATACATTATTCGATATTAACAAAAAAGGTTGGAAAAAGACGACGGAAAGAGGTTTTTTAAAAAGGTTGAAAAGAATTTTTAAAGAGGGGAGGAGAGGGAAAAAGGGAAAAGGAAGAGGGTAAAGAAAAGGGGAAGAAAAGGGGGAGGGGGGAGGAAAAGGGGGAAAAAAGGGGTAAAGGGGGGGGAGGGGAAGGGAAAAGGGGGAGAGGGGAAGGGACCGGGGAAAAAGGGGGGTGGGAAAAAGGGAAAGGGGGGAAGGGCGGGGAAGGAAAAGGGGAAAAAGGGGTGAAAGGAAGAAGAGGGGGGAGGGACCCCAAAAAGGGTAAAGGGGGTCGAAAAAAGGGAAAAAAGAGGGGGAAAAAGAAAAAGGAAAAGAGGGGGTGAGGAGAGGGAAGAAAGAAAGGGGGGGAAATGAAATTTTGAAAAAGGAGAAAGGGTGTTTAAAAAAAAAGGGTTGGGGGAAAAATTTTAAAGGGGTTGAGAGGAAAGGGCGAAAGAAAGGGAAAAAGGGAAAAAGGGAAAGGGGTTTAAAAAAGGGCGGAAAAAAGGGTTTAAAGGGAAAAAGAGGGTGAAGAGGGGAAGAAAATTTAAAGAGGGTGGGGGGGGAAAAAGGGGGGAGGGACCCAAAAAGGGGGGGGGGAAAAGGGGGGGTTTTGTTTTGGGACAAAAGGGGGAAAAAAAATAAAAATAAAAGAGGGTGGAAAGAAAAAGGGGGGGGAAAAGGGGGGTTTAAAAAAGAGGGGGTGGGGAAAAAGGGGAAAAGGGAAAAAAAGGGTTGGGGGGAAAGAGGGGGAAAACGAAAGGGAAAAATGGGGGGGTTTGGGGGAAAAATGATGAAAATTTGAAATTTAAAAAAAAATTTTAAAAAAAAAAGGGCAAAAAAGGGGTTTAAAAAAGGGGGGAAAAGGGGAAAAAAGGGAAAAAACCCAAAAAAAAGGGGGTGAAAGAGGGCGGAAAAGAGGGAAAGAGGCCGGGGGGGCGTTTGGGGCCGGGAAAAGGGGGTGGGTAGGGGGGAAAGAAAGGGTTGGGGAAAAGAAAGAGGACCGAGGAGGGTTGAAATTTTAAAAGGGGGAAAAAAGAGGGGTGTGAAAAAAGGGCGAAAGGGGAGTGGAAAAAGGACGAAAGGGGGTGAAGAAAGGGAAAAGAAAGAGGGGGGAAAAAAGGGTGAGAGGGAATGAAATTATGAAAGAGGGTGGGAGAGGGCGGATAAAAAGGGCGAAAGAGGGGGGATGAAAAAGGGGGGAAAGAGGGCGAAAGAGGGGGAAATTTAAAGTTGAAAGAGGGGTGAAAGGGACGAAGAGGGGGGGAAAGAGGGGGGGAAAGAGGAGAAGAGGGGGGAGAGGGAATAAAAAAGGGTGGGAAAAAGGGAAAGAGGGGGGGGGGGGGGGGGTGGGGAATGGGGAGTGGTGGTGGGGGGGGTGGGGGTTGGGGGGGGGATGTGGGAGGGGGAAAGGGGGGGGTGGGATTTGGGGGTTTTAGGGAGGTGTGGGGGTGAAAGGTGAGAAGAGATTTTTACGCGGACAAAAAGAAGAAAGAAGAAGAAAGAAAGAAAGAAAAAAAAGAAAAAAAGAAGGGCGAAGTTTCTTAATTTTTTATGAAAAAAAGTCACTTTTTGACCCCTTGTATCTCCGGAAAGGTTTTACCGATTTTATTTTTTCTTGGCTCAAAATTTTCTCGTGGCGATGGGCCCCCCTTTCAGGTTTTGTTAAGGTAATTTAAAAATTTTTTTATTTTTGTAGTTTTTTTACAACCCCCCAAAAAATGGACTTTTATGGTTTCCCCGGGGTAAAAAGGGGACTTGTAGGGCTTTAAGGTCTTTTAGGGTTTTTTAACATGGGCCCGGAGACACTACCGCGTCTCGGATAAGGGGCCAAAAAAATTTAAATTTTTTAGAAATCGCTACAAAACTTTTGTAGTTTTTAAAATTTTGGTCCCTTTAGCCAAAAAACACACTTCTGCAGGGGACGTTTCCCCCGCTTTGTACGCTCCCCGGAAGTCCCAAAACCCAAAACATCCCTCAGAGATTTCGTGCAAGCCTTTTTACAACATTCCCCGGGTCCCCGGGGGGCGCCCTTTTAGGGCGGGGTTTTTCTTGCGAAAGAGGGGAAAAATCTCCTGGGGCCCAAAGGTTTGGGGGCGGGGGAAGGCTGTGGGGTTGTTACGAGGGCCCTTTTTTTGTTTTAAGTGCCGGTAACCCGAAGGGTGTGATATGATTTTTGCACAACCCTTTTATCATTCCTGCCCTTTTGCGGGTCATGCGAAAAACTTAAAAGCCGGTCCGTGGTTTAGCAAAGGGCGCCACGTTTTTTCGTTTTTGCGGTTTTGTGTTTGGGGGGACTTGCACGGGGCCGTCCTCCAAAGCTTTTCCGGCCCCTTTTTTAAAATTTTTGTCCATCAAAAAAAACTTGAGCTTGCGATAAGTTTCCCTGCCGTCGCTTGTAAAATTTTTCCAGCGTGATCCCCCCCGTTTTTCCCAAGGGCGAACGAAAATTGTTTTGGTAACGTGTTCAATGTTTTTTTGTTTTTGAATTTGCCACACTTTTTGAAACGTTACGCCAGCGTATCCTGCCAAACCAAAGCCAAGGCGACCGCCGTTTGGAGGTTATAAAGGTCGAAGGCCCCATACCGACCCCAAAACCGGTGGAGCGCCCTTGGTGTACGCCGCGTCAGGAAAAAAATTTTATTACTTAAAATACAAACCCTGTTTTTTTTTTAATCATTATGTAAATGTTTGTAAATTGTAAAATTTTTAACGTACATGACATTTTTTAAATTTGAAACAGAAGAATTTATTTCTGTAAAAATTTTGAAAATAAAGAAGGGCCCCCATCGCCCTTCTCGGAGAAGCAATAATTTTTCTTGTCTCTCCCATTTAAAACGACACATATTTTTTCTGATAATTTTTTTTTTGATGAATTTTTGAAATGTCATGAAGCCCAGGGCAAAAAGAAAAATTTTCACGTTTTAAAGCAGCGTTAAACCCCGTTTTTAAAGCGCCCAAAAAACCCATTTTTTTTTGGCGCTTAGGAACTTTTTTACAGCACTAAAGTTTAGTTTTAAAGTGCGTTTTGGCAGCCTTTATACAGGCCCGAAAGGGGAGTTTTATTTTCGGCGTTACGGCACCTTTAACCGCCATTATTTAACTGTTTAAGAACAATAGTAGCCTCTTGTGCTCCTTTGGGGCCCTTTTTTTTGAAAATTCCATATCATTAGGAAACCATTCCGATTTTTTTTTAGTCTCAAATACAGTGTGGGACCCGATTTTTTTCTTCACCTTCGTGAAAAATGGTTAACCGATTTTTTTTATTTAACGTGAATTATCGGGCAGGCGGGAATCCCATTGTTTAAATTTTTTTTGAAGCACCGTTACAAAAATTATAAATTTAGCTGATTTCTAGCGGGTTAAATGATTCGATTAGATTTCTTTTTTTAAACGGTATCTTTTTTACAATTTCCCCTTTTTGTTTCCCTTTTTAAAATTTAATTAAACAAACTTTGTAGAGGACACCCTTTTTTTCCTTTTTTTTAAGGCGAAAGTAAGGGGAAATTAACAAATTTTGTTTCCCGCTAGTTTCTTGTAATTTCATTTGACATTTGGAACGTTACGGTTTTTAATTGGTTCAATCATTTTTTGCAGAAAGTTGCATTTGGCCGAAAAAATTCCGAAAAATCTTTTTGGGTTTTTTTTGAAGGTTTTCCGACAGATTTTAACCCCCTTGAATATT
>NW_028189852.1:0-9587 GCF_048542155.1 Nylanderia fulva | reverse complement strand
TTTATTATAAAATTTTCCAAACTCAATCTTTTCGATTAAGGGTCTAGTATAAACTCGATTGTTTTCAGCCGTTATTGAAATTTCAATATTAAAAAAGTTTAAAATGTCCGACCGCGTTAAGATACACGGTTGTCTCGGTTTACGGCCCCTTAACTGGTCCGAGACCCCCCCTACCGGTCTCTTGTTTATAACCCTTTATCTGCGAACATTTTATTCTTAAAAAAAAAACCGATAATCAAAAATTTATAAATATTTTATAAATCGGAAGAAAGAAAAGAATGCAGTTTTAAGATGGTTAGTTCTAGTTGAATGAATACGCTAAAAAATGCCCCCATAAAAAGCGAAAATTTAAGGTTTTTTTTTAAAAAAAATATCTAAAATTTAACGATTTTAAAAATTTCGCTAATTTATCAAAATTTATTTCTTTTAAGAATTATGTATAGAAAAAATTTTAAATCATATAAAAAAATTCTAAATTTTAAATGCCATATAAATATATGTAGACATAAATACATACGTACAATACATAAATATATAATTATTCATTATACATATACGTAAATTTTTAAAAAAGAATTAATTTATTAAACCCCCATTAATTCTACATTTTTTAATTATATTCTCCGTTACTTTTTTTTCCCCAAAATTCAAAAATTTTTTTGCGGTGTGCTTTTAAAAAAACTTTAGTAATGTGTTATAAATATTTTAGTTTATTCCATTCCTTTTTGGGGGGGACTACTTCAAAATTGGTTTATATTTTCATCATCGATAACCCATTCGCGATTCTCTTAAAATACTTTTTTCCAAATTCTGGAAAATAAGAAACACCATTAAAACCAATATAATTTTGTAGGCACTATATAAGTATTTTGAATTAAGCTTTATTAATTAAATTACTTAATTCGCTCCCGAAAAAAATCCTTATTGTGAATCAAAATAAAATTACTTTGCCATAATTCCCCTATTAGTCTTGAATTGTACCAAGTTCCCCCAATATTGGGCCCGGCCCAAATATTAACTGGCATTTTTTTTGAAAAAATCATGCCCCGTCTGGCGCGAATAGAAAGGAAATCTTTCCCTCAGTTTTTTTTTCAAAAAAAAAATCTGGTAAGCTCCAAAAATTAATTTGGGCATATTCCGGAAACGTTGATATAGTTGAGAAATTTCATTTTTATGGGGTAGCAAACCCTTTTGCCACGCGTGAAAACGCGTTATTAGAACGGAAGGTTTTTAATTGAGCGAGTGACGCAAAGTTGCACCGCCTAAATCCACAATAATTACTCCACCGTACAAGGAGCTTCAACGCTATTCTTAAGATTATGTCTAGGGACTATAAAGAAGACCTAAAAAAAATTACCCGTCCAAAAATAGAAAAAAATTGGGGAAATACCTTGATGCTTCAAACAAATTTATAATGTTTGTGAAAAAAGCGAACGTATGTGCTATTAATAATACTATATTTTAATTTTAAATTAATAGCATAATAATATTATAATTTTAAATTATAATATTATTAATGTCGTAAGTATTAAATATTATTAATGTAAAACATAATATTCTAATATATTATGCTAATCATATTAAAAAATAGTATACTATAAATAATACCTTAACTACTTCTGTTTATTGAAATTACGTGTGGGTCATGCACAAGACGAAACGATGATTACCAATTCTTCCTTGATCGTCCAATTCGCAAAGGTGAAACAAATTACTAAGAGCAAACACAAATATTTTAAATACTTACACATTTCACTATCGTAGTTCTGTAACTATATAGCAAATATGGATTTTGTTGAATGAAACTATAAAGTGAAATATTAGTGTTCATTCACTAAGTTTCAAAATCTCATACCTCTGAATTTTCGATAGAGGTCATAAATAATTAATAAAATAATAATATAAAACTGAGAAAAATATTTTAGGAAAATTCGCCTTAATTGATTAAAAATTACTCATTCGGATTAATTAACATAAATAAAAGTACAATTATAAAGGGTATTCAAAACAATAAAAATTTTAGGCATACATAAAAATTAAACAAAAAAGTCTTAATTCCTACAGTAAGACTGTCAAAAATCATTTTCTCTTGTTACAAGAATAAATTAATCTATACAGGGCAGATTTCAATACTTTTGAAGTATTTGATGGTTGCTCGTGTCATACAAAAATTAGTCTATTTTTTAGAGTCTTATTGTTTAGATATGGTGTAAAATTTAGCTTTAAACTTAAACAACAACAAACAGACGTTGTCAACATATCATTTCTTCAAACTTAAGAGAACGAAAAATGAGAAATAAATGAAAACATTGTAAGCAAAAGAAAAACAAAAATTATCAATCAACTCTGACCTTATACAAGCTCGTGAGAAAAAAAAGATCGCATAAAGATTGACCCTACAATAAATTTCGAAATTGTGTTATCTACAACAGAAAATGTTTTTAACATAAATATAAACGATTTTTCAAATATATTAGTTAAGATTTTAGGTTATTTTTCCGAGTATTACATATATTTTAAAATTGGTACAATCTTTTGTTGCACCCGTACAAGGCAGCAGTAATGTTATAAAATTATAACCAATACACTACACAAAATTTCAAAAACACTGCTTTAAATGTTGTCGTAATTTATTATTAAAGAATGAATTCGGCAATATTATTATCACCATTAAACATCTTCATACTAATATTTTGGAACTGTTACCAACTCAAAGCAATGTCCTGTAAGTTTCGGTTGTAGTGGATTCGATGTGATTACCATTCTGGTAATTTAGCTCGTTTATGCATTTGATAATTTGCATTTTTGTTTTAGTTTTATGATATGAAATTTTGCAGACTCTCAAAAATCGCAAAATGGTGTGAGTCATCTGCATTAAATTTACATTATTATCTCAATATAAATGATAATCAAAAAACATTGGATAAATTTTGTAGAATCATGAATCTAATTTCAGGAACCGATAGTTTTTAACATTTTTTAATAGAGAGTGTAATAATTACAACATTTCTTTCAGAAACTCTATGTGAAAAGGAAAGTCAAAATTATTATTAACTATTATTTAATTACTTATTTATTTGTATTCTTCGCAACATTCCGTAGTTTAAAAGTTTATTATGAATTGCAAAGTGTCAATCTTGAAACATTGAAGATCATTGATATCCGTTATAGATTTTTTGCACTTGTTTTTATTTTTACATCATAATGCTAAATAGAAATTCGTAATTATAAGTATGCATTTAGTCTTAATAGAGAGGCTATTATTTCGTTAATAACACGAAAGATAGCCACGCGATGATAATACGCACATTTTATAAATACTTGTGTAATACCTTTTAAAATTTAACTTTAAGAAATTTCCAAATTACCATCTGTAACAAAAACCATGTAAGATTTGCCACCTATTTTTATTAAAAAAAAATCAACGAATTTTACATAACAATACATTAAGCTCCATTATATCCATTATAATGTATTAATGCTACTGAATGTTAACGTTTAGGCACTGGATTAATTTAATGTTCGGAAAAATAATGACCATTAACCCGCCATTAAAAAAATCTGTACAATTGTTCTTACCGTAGTGCGCGCAAATCAATTCTCTTGATCCATCGCTTAATCTCCGAGATAGCGTTTCTCTACTCTTCGTCACAGATTCATTTTTAATAACCTTGCTTCGTAGTCCTTTTTGCTACCATCAAATTAGCAGAAATTTATCGGAAGATTTTGAGATTTAGCCATCGCAACAATAATCGCAGAACTTATGACCTACTTGGACACCTTTCCGTTACGAGGAACAAATTCGCGGTCTGCGATCCGTCAGCCAGGATACTCGGTGATTGTCAACCACTCAAAGGAGTATCTTCTTGCGCGCCCCATCGCGTAATATGATGTAGCGAATATATGTTGTACATGGCCGTGTTTGTTCGTTTTTAAACATGTGATACCCTATGCCATATTCGTTGTAGAACGTCGTGATTTGTATTCGTACGGACCCCCGAACCTTCGACGCTATATAGCTTCATCACTTCAAATTATCTATATAATAGATATATAAAATGTAATCGTAACCGACGACAAAATATATTTGCAACATGATGTTTAAGTCCTTAATTTTTTTTGGGTGGAAAATTATGCATTATATAGGAAAAAAAAACCCAACCCCAATAAAAATTTTATTCTTTAAAAGCATCACGTATAAGTTAGCAAGACAATGTATGAAAAGCATAAAATCTGTGTTAAGCATATCAATTAAATAATATCATTATAAGACCGTAACTATTTATTTGAGAAAATAGAATTTTTTATACAAAGAACCGACAATTACAAATTTAACAATGTATTTATATATTGTTTGCAACTAGAGCGAATTGAATTAGTGCGCGCGTCTTTCGCCTTTTCGTTTTCTAAAAACCCCCCCATATACGCTCAGCTGTTCGAGCGGAAGGCACAGAACACGATCGATTGTCGACGCGGAAGTCTGTTTACAAACAGGTTGCCTCGTCTTATGTCCGCTGTTTGGGTTGCCAAAAGACAAAACGTGTTGTAATCTTTATGAACGTCCCCCACCCCCTGTCTTCCGTGACCAGCATTACTCTCGCCGACCTGGCACCCAAATGACATTCGACACCGAGACCACAAAACTGCGCAACAAATAATCGAGCGCGTTTTCACACCGATAACACTGCAATCTCGATTCAAACAGATTATAAATTTATTTTTAATTTAATGAATATAAACGGGTGGTTCGATTTTACGGGTCGAACATCCAACAAAAGAAGAAGAACCAGTTTGCAGATGGGTAGTTCTCGTGGGCATGAATCGTAAATATGATCCGTAAGGAATATCATTCTAAGAAACCCACTAATCTAAAATTAGTTTGACAATTAAATTTCTCGTGAATTTATAATTTTGATTTTCTTTTTTAGAATTATGTTACGTTACAAATAGTACTCATACAAAAAATTCTAAATATTAAATGTCGATATATATATTACATATATACATAATTTTATAAAAATAATTAATTTGTTTCGAGCGCATGAATTGTATATTTAGTTAACTCTACTTTTTCGTTACTGCTGTTTTCAAAAAGTTAATAAAAATATATTTTAGCGTTCGTGCGCTCAAACATATTAATGTGTCTATAAAGATTTCAGTTATCTGTTCAATTTTGGTGACTACTTCAAACTCTGGGTTTCTATTTTTCATCATCGATAATCCATTCGTGCTTCTTTAACTACTTTCTTCCAACATTCTTGGAAATATAAGAAAACACATTACACAATAAAAATGTGTAGGCAATATACAAGTATATGAATTTAAGACTCACATCGTTATTAGCTTTAGACACACCCAGCATATTAAGTAAAAACCCACCAGGACCAATCATTTAAAATATCCTATACTACTGTATGTCACAAACCCAAAAAACCCCCCCACCCCACTAGCAAATTATTTTTCATTCTAAACCCACCCAACAAACACTTGTATGTACATCACACCAACAACCATAACCAATTTATAATTTGTAATAATTACAACCTATTAATTCTTGAATTCGTACCCACTCAGTTACGCCAAATGGCCCTCCCCCACCGGTATAACAATAGTAACTGGCACCATCTTTGAACAGGAATACACTGTGCTTGCTCTGGCCGCGCCAATTCAGACAAAATTTGAAATCCTTTCCCTCAGAACCTTTATTTATTCAACCAATATTCAGGACGTAACAACCCGCTCAGAATAAATTAGCATATCCCGGCACGTTGATATGTTGAGCAATTGTTTCTTACGGGTGGGGCACCCCCCCACCAACCCCACACCCCCCCCACCCCACCCCCAACCCCCCCCACCACCCCCGCGCTAGCCCCAAACCTCTCGACCCACACATACCCCGAAACACACCCCCACCCCCCACCCCCAATAGCCAATCACTTCATTACAACGAAAGGTGTTAAATTGAGCCGACCAACCGTGACGCAAGTTTACATCTCCTAAATCCATAAGTAGACAAACCAACACACACACTACCACAGGACTGCTCCTTCCAACCCAACACAGACCCCCACCCTGTCATCCCTTAAAACCGCCTCCAACAACCTGACCGCGACCCAAAACCAGTTCGAACGACCATAAAAAAGCCAAACACCAGACCAAAAATTAACCCAGTCCAGACCGAAAACAACTATGAAGAAATTCAAGGTTTCTAGTGATCAGACTTTAACAACAAACCATGTAATATTGTGAGATTCGCACGAAATGGCATTAATAAGATTATAAGATATAGTTAGTAGCCTACACGGAGTCATATTATATAGATTAACTATTCATGTTAATAAATATTACATTGCATAATTATGCCTATAACTAATACCTAGTGCATTTGCTAATGTAAATACGTGTGGATCATACACAAGGGAATGACCAGACAACCCCATTACCAATCTTATTGATCGCCAATTTCGCAAGGGTAAAACAAACTTCTAAGAGCAAACAAAGTATTGAAAATACTTACAAATGTGTTTTTCAATATTTTGTAATTAATATAACAAATGAGTTTTGTTTGGAATTATAAAGTGAATATTATGTTGCATAGACAGCTCAAGTTTCCAAAAAAAAATCTCTATAGCTCTAAAGTTTTCGATTTTATAGATATCAATTAAATTTAATAAACATAATTATGGAATTAAAAAAATATTTTAGCAAAATTCGACTTTAAAGTGAAAGAATTAATCACTCGGTTTTAAAAATTAAAAATTTTAAGGGGTTTTCCCAAAAAACCCAAATTTTAGGCGTATGTGAAACGTAAAAAAAAAAAGAAAAGTCTTAATTCCTAAGTAGTATTTAAAAAATCATTTCTATTGTTAAAAAAAAATTCGATCTACAAAAGATCTACTTTTAAAGTATTGCTAGGTGCTCTGCCCTACAAAAAAATGGATTTATTTTCATTAGCCCCAAATCTTTATAAGTTTTGGAAAATTTTTACCCCCCAAATAAGCAAATTCCTGGCCCATTTTGGTTGTAAGGGGATCTGGGATCCGCATACCCCCCCACCCGGTTTTTTGCTGGGCATTTGAAAATTTTTGCATTTTTGTTCTTAGTTTTCCCCCCCCGTTTTAAATTAAATTTGCAGGCTCTCAAAAATCGCAAAATAAAAAAACCCCCATCTGTATTAAAATTTACCTATTCTCTAAAATAAAAAAACATAATCGAAAACATTGAATAAATTTTATAGAAACATGAATTAATGTGGCAAAATTTTGGAGACGGCTTTTTAATTTTCAAAAAAAAATTTTTTTAAATACAATTAAAAAAAAAATTTAAAAATAAAACCCCTCTTTTATTTTTATTCATTTCCGAAAAAAATATTAAAAATTATTATTTTTAATTTTTTTATGCTTTTAAAATTTGTCAAAAACCGTCATTAAAAATATTAACAATAAGAATCTAAAGTAAATAAAAATTTTTTTAAGTTTACCAGTTCGTGAGGTATGTCCGCTCTTTGAACCCAAATATTTAATTTCCGCGTTTTGGCCCTTTTCTCGATTTTTGTCAGATTATTTAAAACCTTCGCCGCATTTTGCTTTTGCTCGCTTGCAACTTAAGCGTAATATTACGTTGAAAATTTGGAGACCCTGCCCTCTTAGCAAACAATTATAACCGCACAGACTTTAAACTACTGAGAGAACCCCACTCGAAAATTTTGGGGTGAATTCCAAAGTCACGGGGTTTTATTGGATAAATTCCCCATGCTTTATCTACCGATGACCAATATAAGATATAGGAGTTTTCAAAAGCTCTTTTTTATCAATGTTTGCTATTATTTTTTATAACAAATGCTCCTCAAATAAAAAGGTTTTCGGACAACACGAAAAGTATCTTTTTTTTAACTCGAAAAATCTTCAAATTTTTTTTTTTTTTTAAAAGTAATATTTGATCCCATTTTTTGTTTTTAAAAATCTTTTGCTACAGTTATTTTCGTATAAAATTATTTATAAAATAGAGATGACATTATTTTCTTAATGTAACAGATTTCTTATTGCAAACTATTATTAGGGCTTAAAATTTTGAAAAGAAGTATTTTTTATCATTTTTTATTTTTTTTTTTTCATAGACTATCTCAACAAAAAGAAGAAGATATTTTATCAAAAAAACCAAAATTTCGTCACGTGATGTAACATTTTTTTGTAATTATTTTGAAGAATATTATAATTTTATCATAGAAGTCAAAAATAAAGAACCCCAAAAAGAATATTTATTATAATTTAAAATTTTTTGTCCATCTTAATATTTAGCATCCCTCTTTCGCCATTTTTGGGGTTGGAATAATAACTTGGGAGTCGACTTTATTTTGTTCTAAAGTATCCGTGATATATTTTTTTAAGGGAAATAATTTGAATTAATTTAAAATTTGCGCTAAAAAATTCTTTTGAATTTGACCCTTTAAATTTGACTGATCAAATGAGGTTTTAAAACCAAGTTTTGTAAATAATAACCAAAATATAAAAATATTATCATCACGTGGGCGAAGTTTGGGTTTTTTTATTTTAAAAAAAACTATTTCTGTTTGATAAGATATGTCTATTAAATATATAAAAAATGAATTTTAAAACTTCTTTTCGGGAAAATTTTGTCGTAATAATTAGGGTTTTCAATAAAGTAATCGGGTTTAAAAAAGAAAATAAGTTATCTCTATTTATTTAATAATTTTATACCAATAACTGTATCAAAAATTTAAATTTTTTCTTTTTTAAAATATTTATAATGGTATTTTAATATTTGTGACGAGTTTATTTTTAACCCCTTACAGCCATAAGGTTTTCAGCAATAAATTTCAAAAACATTGCCCTTTTTGTACAGTGCATAGCAATTTTTGCTGAAAAAATTTTTATAGGCATGAATTTCTATATAATAGTTTTTTTTAAAAAAACGTTTGCAGCAACATTTCCCGAAATATTATAAAAAAAAGTTCACGCAAAAAAAAAATTAAGAAAAGAACATTCAGTCCCATCCCGGTATTTTGGGACATTTTCCCATAATCCAAAAAAGTAAATTTCCCTAAATTTTTTTGGATTTTGCTGCAATGTATAGAAAAATATTTTTGAAAACGGGGCATTTTACCGGGTTTCCTTTCAATCTTTTTCAGCAAGATTGTGCAACATTTTACAACGTTTATGCAAAAGAAATGTTGCCCTAATGCGGGTGCAATCTTGGGTTTTGCGTGGGAAGTCTATTAGGAAGAAAAAAATTTTTTGTTAAAAGCTAATTGTTACTTAAAAAAAAGGAAAGGTTTTAAAATAATAGTATATTGTGTTTTCAAGTGCGGAAAGTTGACAAATTGGGACGAGTGGGGGGATGGAAGCCCCGACGCCGAAGGCCCCCAGTGAACAAATTTTCAATCCCCCGTGATACAATACTATTTTGTATTAAAAGTGCCGGCAAAGGGGCTTTGTACGCGTTTTCTGTGCGCGAGGGGGGCCCCCCTCGCACGCCGCCCTCTTGCGGCGGCACGGTGCGAGAATAGCCGTAGGCAATGGCTTTGGGAAATTTGGGGGTTTTTTCACCCCCCCGTCGCAGTAGATGGC
>NW_028189851.1:4772-9593 GCF_048542155.1 Nylanderia fulva | reverse complement strand
TTTTACTTTCTTTAAACCGATTTCGCGCGAAGATCACATAATATCTCCGCAAGTCTATATCGGGTACAAGCGATTTTGGGAGGGATTAGTCGTTCATTCCGCGAGGCGATTCTCTGCTCTAGCCGGCGCAGCTCCTCGTCGCGTTGTGTCGCAGTAAAGCTTCGAATTGCGTGCGCTCCTGCTCTCGTTGTTCTCGCAGCTCTCTGATTTCCCGGAGCGCAGTTTGCAGCACATTTTCCTCCGAAGAGTCTCCGTATCGATGGCGTTCGCAGCGGAATTTGTGAACGAGTTAGTCTGGGCGAATGTTGGGTGGTCATTTTCCTAATTATTTTTCGTAGCTCGTTGTTCGTTCGATCCCGGACGAGCCCCAAAATGTTACGTCCTCGCGACGTCTCTTGCGCTGTCTCACAAAAAGATGTCACTCACACTCTCACTCGCGTCCGGAATGAATAATTCTCGTAATGAGGAAAGGAGTTTTAAATGAAACGACCCAATACAATAAAGCAAAGAAATACAATATATAATAGGCCAAAATGCCCATCGGTCCTCGTAAGCGTCCGCTCGGTGCGACAGCTAGACCAAATCTAATCATGGCGCCCCAAAACATTTGAACGCCGGTTGTCTATAAACAACCCTCCTAGGAGATGAAAAGGGATGAAGGTGCTCAGGGGATGTAAACCAGGGACGTAACAATATTTGTATTAGCCATTTCAGACCCTACTTATACGGAAGACTTTTTACTATAATAACAGATCACAAACCTTTAATTTGGCTACATTCCATAAAGATCCAACCTCCAGACTCTGGAAGTGGAAACCAAGCTAGCAAGAATACAATTACGAAATTAAATACAAAAAGGGATCACTAAATAATAATGCCGATGCTTTATCGCGAAATCACCCACTGATTTAGTATACCCAATATTCGCTTCAGACAACGACAAATCATCCGACGAATCCATATTTTCAAGTAGACCAGGACCTTCCGTCAGATCAAATCGAAACAAATGCTTAATCCCTTATCGTAGTAATAATATTGATAATTCTAATTATGTTAATATAACCGAAAACAATTCTGATTCAGATGAAAGTTCAATTCCTAATAACGATAATCACGACTATGCAAATATGTCAAATTTAGAATACGATTACATCGACCCAGTAATATTAGAAACTATACCAATTATACAACCCTCTCCCGTAATTCCGAGTAAAGTAAAAATACGCGAAATAAGAGACAACTTATTAAAACCAAAGAATAATCATGTAATTTTATAAGTCTAGACGGATCACCTTACGACAAAGGAGCCGAACTTTATTCCACTGCAAACCTTTTACCTACATACGAAAATCTCAATTTTGAAAAAGTTAACGTAAAGAAAATCAAATTAAATAATTTAATATCAATCCCAATAAGAACGAACAATCGACTGTCTGTAGAACCGCAAACTGTGAAAAATTGTATACGCTCTTTATTAGACTGCGTTAACAAATTACAATTAACTTTTAGCATCAGCAAAACGCATAAATCGATACATTCCTGGTCATACGTTGTTAATCAA
Organism: Nylanderia fulva; assembly: GCF_048542155.1. Classification (NCBI taxonomy): domain Eukaryota; kingdom Metazoa; phylum Arthropoda; class Insecta; order Hymenoptera; family Formicidae; genus Nylanderia; species Nylanderia fulva. The sequence goes on along the minus strand of NW_028189851.1, from coordinate 8,032 downwards.
TTAAAGAAATTTTTCCACGACACCCGCGTAAATATAACTATTTGTCAAATTTAGTCGATCACCCTATCCCTACGAAACGCGTAAATTATTTCAGAAACCATGCATCAGCATGCGGTGGCCACAAAGGAGTTCCAAAAACGTTTAATAGACTTCGACCTCTTTATTTTTGGAGCACAAAAACCCAAAACAAAATTTATTGGGAAATCGCGAGTGTCTTTAAAAGAAAAACGCGCGTTAAAACCAGAAACCATGATTTACGGATACCCCCGAAAAGCTTGCAAAGTTTCACTAGACATAGAGGGCCACTCCTATTCGAAAAAGGGAAAATAAAATATTTTAACCATGAAAGATTTTACCAGTCCATAGAGTACCATTTAAAAAGCCACTTTTTAACGATAGCCGACCTTTACGAAAAAATTTATTTGCATTTATGGAACTCCCCAAAGGCTTTTTCCGATCAAGGACCAATTTTTTATAAATTTTTAATACGTATCCAACAAGAAAATCAAAGATCAGCTTTTAAAACCACTGCCCACCATCCTCAATCAAAAGGTCTTAAACGGTCCCCTCACGTATTTTAAAAAAATTTAAAAAAAAATCGCGATAAAGAATAATTGGGGCAATACATTACATCGCCCTGTTTCCTACAAACAAAAATCCCCGAAGGAACAAAATTTTCCCCTACAATAATATTTGGGCGACTAGCCAGTTTTCCCTCCGCGATCAACCCATCGAAGAACCTTAGAACCTCTTATCAAAAAATTAAAAACTTTGTTTAATAAATTATCGATACCCGAAGAAGCGCGACAAAAAATTTTTTAGGCCAAAGAAAAACAAAATATATTTTGATAACGTGTAAATTCTCGACAGTTTAAATGGAGATTAGTTTTTTATAAAAAGGAACCCCCAAGAAGGGAAAATTAAAAATATAACAAAAAAAGTAAGAACGAAAGCATCTGAATCTCAGTGGAAGGACGCCCGGCAAACAAAGGTCTCAGTTCGATTCCCGATTCGCGATTTTGGGATCTATTTTTTTTCTTTTGGGCTTTCTTTAAATTTTTTTTCCCGGGGGGGGGGGGTTTAAGGGTTTTAAAATTTAAAATCTCAAATATGAGATTATTCATATTTAAAATCTTGGCCGTGTCCCAAGTAAAAAATTTGGTGCCTTGTGCACCGGTATTTAATTCGAAAACGAAAAAATGATTTAGTTTCGTTAGGATAAGCGGCATTGTCATCCGCGATTTGGCTCTTGTTGCCCGTCTTATACGTTAAATTATATTTATATTACAGAGCCTTGTTAAATTAAAACTCTTATATTGATACCACGCTGGCTTAAAAAAAATGCGTTTGTTTACCAACTTAATATATATAACATAGAAAAGTATAGAATCGAAAAGGATCGTAATAGCCTCATGCTGGAAGAGCCAGTCGCCCGGCAAGCGAAAGGTCTCGGGTTCGATTCCCGATTCAGCGATTTTCGGATCTATATTTTTCTCTTGCTTTCATTTATTTATTTTCCGTAGGGGGGTTAAAGGGGTATTGAAATTAAATCTCAAAATATGAAATTATTTCATATTTAAAATCTTGGGCCGTGTCCAAGTAAAAATTTGGTGCCTTGTGCACCGGTATTTAATTCTAACGAAAAATTATTTAGTTTCGTTAGGATAACGCGTGTCATCCGCGATTTGGGCTCTTGTTGCCCGTCGTATACGTTAAAATTTATATTTATATTAACAGAGCCGTGTTAAAACTCTTATATAAGAAATTTTAAAGAAAATTATTGAGTCGCGTTAAATCATATGTGGCGTTTTCGAAAAATTTAAATAACGGTCGTCGACAAGAGGACAAATTTGTTATTGTACGATTCGCGATTGTGATTTTCCCAAATAGGACTTGTTTTTTTTGCGACAAAAGACATTGGTGTCGATATCGAACAAACAGTTTCCTTTTGTGATCGCGAGCTTCGAAACGAATAATTGTTTTGTACGACGCTTGATACCAATCAGGCGTTCGAAAAGTGATCAATTGCCCAATGTAAATTTGCTGCGCGACAGCAAATGCTTTCAGTCTCATATCGAGTTTTTGTTTTTTTTGGTTGGTTTGTGTCAAGTCCAGGTGACTTTCTGACGTGTGATATATAAATTGATTTTTTTGGTTCATCCAACTAAAGACTCTTTTTCAATTCGGCTTCCTGTCGAAATCATCCAATCTCAGCGCACACAGGGTGCCGATCACCCTATTAAAATACAGTCCACTCAACAATTATCCTATTTCCACCATCACTCCCCTCATGAGATTCCTATGATTTCCCTTTTCCCAAAAAAAAAAAACGGATGAAGGTCTGAGAGGCGGCGCGCGAGACGCGGCCCTAAAAAGGCCCCAGCTGCTCGTTCGTCGCAGCTTCGTGTCGAACCACGGTTCAAGCCGCGCGTTGGGAACATTTGATCCTTCGACCGGATGTGAGATTGGTGCGAATTGAAAAGTGAAAAACCAAGTAAAAAACACAGTGACATTGCAAGTAAATTCAAAAACGGGCATCACCAAACGTATCAGTGATTCAAAAAGGGACAGCTCGGTTCGTAAAGACTAATTTGATTAAATTCATGTCGTTGAACCTCATTTGAATAAATTCATGTCAAAATGGAAAAAAGCTCTCGCAAATCAACCAACTGGTTGCTATTCAGTTGCTGAGCTCTCGACAATTTAAGAAGATCGGTCGGTCAAATCTGGGGGACCGCCAAAATTCGCTCGCGAATGCGAGCTTCAAGACACGTGGACCAATGTGTGCGCAATCACGCGACACTGCTGCAGCTTGTTCCCGACGAGAAGCAAGTTTCAATTCACTGCTCAAAAGGAGACATTTGTTACGGGCCAATAATTCATCTGGCGATAAATTACCTTTTGCACAGGGTGGTCTTCTATCGCGTCTACCTCGGTGGACGTTAAGAAGCTGCTCTCTATTTGTTTTATGGCACCTGCTAGGGCCCGGTATACCCGGGAAGCCGAGACTTGAGATTCGATTGAGATATCGGGCGGAGAAGGAAACTGACGGGTCGGGTCGTAATAAAGATATTTTGCAAATACAAGTTGTTTATTTTTTATAAAACCTTTCTATTTATATAATTTATTGGTCCTGACGTGGTTCGTGGGAGCTTGAAATGATTACAATATTGCTAAACTCCTTTTTCCGAAATTTGGCGATGGATAAAAATAAAAGAAGTAAAGTCGTCTTGACTTTTTCTGAATAATTTTTTTCCGCG
>NW_028189851.1:0-3853 GCF_048542155.1 Nylanderia fulva | reverse complement strand
AAAATGTCCGAAATTTGTACAAAAGTCCGATTCAGCGACGCAATTTGGGTTAAGAAATTTCACGATGTTTTTTAAAAAAGTTTTTAGTGATAAACACATGTCGAAACATATTTCCAATCTGGAATTGGCTGACGATGATCCTACCGGATCAACACCGATTGATCTCATAATAGGATCCGATTTATATAATCACGTACTCGTTCACGTACGTAAGGGACCGCTCGGTCAACCAGGTGCAATTGAACGCATTCGGATGGATCCTATCCGGAAAACCCTCTTCCCGAATCACGTGACAAACCCTCTCATGTGGAACTTCAACTCCGAAATTTCCCGCCTTTTGGGGGATGCGAGTCGGTGGCAAAGTCGTTAAATCAACGTTCAGTGTTGTCGCTCTTTGTTTTTCCTCAAAAATAAATTGTCTAATTTGGGGAGGCAGGGGTAAAAAGCTTTAAATACCCCCTTCGTGGGATTAGGAAATCACCCCCTCATTTTTGGGGAACTTATCCGTGCTTTGTAAGTTAAAGCATGTTTAAAATTAAAGGGCCCCCCGTGCCCATGACTATTCATTGACATTTGAAGGGCTCACCCGGGGTACTTTTTGATTGGATCCAACACAATCAATCCAGCCCCTTTTTTCGAAAATAAGAAAACAGACTGTACGGTGGCAGTTTTTGCGCAATCACGGGGGTTTTTTGGGAAGCATTGGCACGCCGACTATATTAAACGCTTCAACGCAAAACAAAGGGGCAAAAAGGCAAAGGGTCATTTATCCTATCGGTTCCAGGGTTCTATTCAAAACCCCTTCCTCCTTGCAAAGGGGAAAATCGGACGCGTAACCCCACGTCAACCAGGCTTGAGGGATTAATTCGAGTTAGTTTCCGTCAAAACACGAACTGGAATTAACGTCCCATAACAAAGGGTTTTGTTTCCAATCGACGTTATTCTACGTTTCCCATCGAGGATAAACCTCGAGTGTCAACAATAGCATAATTCAGTGTAATTTAAATTAACTTTCAAATTTCAAATTACGTTATAATTATGTCATAAGTCAATTATGTTCATTAGTTAAGTCAAAGGGGCAAGTAAAGTCCCCCAGGGGGCGGCGTTGCAATCCTAAGTTTAAGGTCTGCGAATTAGTACAACAGCGGATAGTTTTTTAGCATCTGCTTTAAAATTTTAAAAATCCCCCCCGGATAAAACAGTGACTTTAGAAGTCATTTTAAGTCAATATGGCAGCCGTTAGGTCTAAAAATTTCACTTTGTGGATCTGAGGTAACAGAAGTTACATTCAGTATTTATATTTTGCATGGGTCAATCGTGACGAAAAACACACGCAATTTTTTTTCTTTTAGAAAACCCTCACTAACAGGGAGTGAACGAGCTCCTTGTGTAAGGTATCCCGCGAGACGGTAGTTTCGAAATTCAAATTCGAGGCGGGCGGTATTTTGGATTGAAAAAAATTTTGCCGCGCTCGATCGAACGGAAAAATTCAGGATCAGTCGAGAAATTTTAAATGAAGCAAAATTTCCGCGGGCCTAACACGGCAGCACCTCGCGGAGCACCGCGGGAAGGCCGCGGAAGAAATTTTCGGCCAATTACGCGTTCCGTTACCCCGCGATCGGGGGGGGTCGATAGGTGATCGATGAGGGGGCATTCCGTGGGGACAGTCTCGGGAGGAGCCGGCGTTTGGGGCAAGTCCCGACCAAAAAATTCGGTTACGGTTTTAATAAGTGCGTAATGTTTACGCGACAAAACGAAAATTTTCGCGGGATTTTGGACAATCGAGGTGAAAGTTTTAAAGGGGATCGGACTCTTTTCCCACGCAAAAATACACGTTTTCGGACGGGAAATTCGCCATTGTCTGTGGGTGCTAGTGCACGGAGAACTTTGGTATTTGGGGCCTGCGGAGGATTCCGCGATATTCGGTATCGGTTTTAATGCAGTCGTGCATTCTCCTCTCCTCGTTTCTCTTCTCCTCCTCTTTTCTCTCCTTCCCGCGCTCTCTCTCACAATTTTTGTAGTACCCCCGTTCCGACGAACCGCCGTGTATTTTGCCGCGCGTACACGTGATCGACTCCTGGAAAACAATCCTCGGGGGGATTCTGGTGATGTTAAATTTCATAAAATGCATGATCGAAAATTACGAATATTCGGATCCGCTTTTGGGGGTTGAAGTCACAAATTGAAGACAAATTTTTAAGTCGCGAAATAATTTGCGCGTGTTTTGATAATTTAAAGGTGCCACAAGGGACAAATTTTTGTTGTACATTGCGATCGGGACTTTTAAATAAACCTTGTTTTTCTTGCGACAAAAAACTTGGTGTCGATTCGAACAACAGTTTTTTCTTTGTGATCGCGAGTTCGAAAAGGAAAACAAACCTTTTGTTTTCATATGGGTTTTTTTTTTTTTTTTTCTTTATTTTTTTTGTGTCAAGTCCCTGACTTTTTTTTACATGGAAAAAAATAAATTTATCTGTTTTTTTTTCTCAAATTCAAATTCTTTTTATTTGGCCCTATAAATCATAACCAGGGACACAGGGTGGCGCCCCCATTAAGAACGTCCATCAAAAATATCCTATTCCCTCCATCCATCTTCATGAATTTTCCCAGTTTTTTCCAATAAAAAAAAAAAAAAAAACGGGGAAGGATTTGAGAGGCGGCGCGCGAAAACGCGGCCCCAAAAAGGGGCCCAGCATGCTCGTTCGCCGCACTTCGCGCGGCCACGGTTTTAAGCCCCCCGGGGTTTGCAAAAAAGTTATTGAATAAAAGAACGTCACGGTTTTTGTTTGATGATCTGTAATTATACATAAAAAAAATGAATTTTTACGTAATGATCCTGGTGTTTATGGGTAAAATTGCATTTCTTATAATCTCAAAATTTTTTTTTTGTTTTTAAAAAATCTAAAAAAAACTGTTTAGAAAAAAATTATTCTAAATTCATTCAAAAAAAACGTGAAAAAATCGCCTCAACATTAAAATTTTTTTTTTTCAACCCGGCGCGCGAAAAAATCGCCCTTTACGCACATAGGAAATTTTTGAAAAGGGCTTTTTTTTCCCCGCACCGGCACACAAAAAAATCGTAGCCAACATGTGGGGTCCTAAATTTTGGCCCATCGTGCGGATTGTCACACTCGACTTTTCCTCGTGCGCCAAACTTCCCCACTCTCGGCGATTTTCGTGCATTGTTAGCTTATATTTGAAAATGAGATGTGAAATTTGTCCTTTTAAAATTTTTAACTTAAAAGGGGCTTCTTTCTTCTCTAAAAGATTACGAAAAGTTTTCCGACATAACCTATAAAATGAAAACCCCCCCTGTAGGGTTTCCAAATTTTGAGGGTCAACTCATAAAGGGCACCCTACAAAAACTCAGTTGTTTTTCAATTCAATAATCCTTTTTTCGATTTATTCAAACCTTAAAAGTATTATATGACGGATTCAAATTTAATTTTTCGTAATAAAATTGTCTATAATAAATATTGAAAAATTAAGAAGCTCTGATAATAAATATTAAAAAAAATAAAAAAGGGGTAATGAGGTTTGCGTGGGTTTGGGAAAAAATAAAAAAAAGAAATCAAGAATGTTTTTTTATTTTTTACTTTCGGTCCCGGATTTTGCCCCTTTACAAACTTAAATTTATTGGGGTTTTCTTTTTCCGAAGAAAAAGTATTAACGAAAAATTATTTTACCGCACTTTTAAAAATTTAAAAACGTTACTAAAAACTTATTTTATGAATATTTTGTAAAAAATTCAAACCAATTTCTAAGATTGCAAAAGGTGTTGAATAAATGTATGAGTTCATAAAAACATAGATTTTTTTTCATTAAAAATTATAAAATTTTACGGCGATCACAT
>NW_028189850.1:0-9606 GCF_048542155.1 Nylanderia fulva | reverse complement strand
AAAAAAAAAAGGAGTGCAAAAAAATTTTTTTTATAAAAGAAGTATTTTGAAAACGTCCTGCCAAAAAAAATTAAAACTTGCGATAGGCTCGAATTATTTAAAAGAGATTAAAACCATATCTTACTATGAAAATTTTAAAAAACTGTATAAGAAAATAGGGAAAAATTAAAATAAAACTCACAATAAAATCAATCAATTCCCCTCTCTCTCTCTTCCCCCCCCCCCCCTTTTCTTTTCCCCCTTCTTCCTCCTCCCCCCCTTTTTCTCTCTCCCCCCTCTTTTCCCTTCCCCCCCTCTCTCCTCTCTTTAACAAACTCATTATCAAAAAAAAGCATTATAGAGAGCAAGCAACATAGAAGGAACAGAAATTATAGAAAAGACTCAGTTAATAAAAAATCTTTGTCATTCCGTATATAAATAGGATCTCAGAAATGATTGTTTCCTCGGTAAAAATACAGAGTGTATTGTAGGATATAGATGTCTCAACAAACTTGATAATATTATTAAAGCACAGAAAGATAAAACTAAACATCCATACAATTTGAATGTGGTTTATAAGATCAGTTGCAATAATTGTAATGCATCTTATGTAGGCCAAACGAAGAGGCAATTACAGACGAGACTAAAAGAACATAAAAATAATATTAGGTTGGACTCAATGAAATATTCAGTAATTTCTGAACACATAAGAAATGAACACCATACATTTAATTGGGATAATGTAAAGATTCTGGACAACAAAAATAATTATTATAAAAGACTCATTTCTAGATGCTACATATTAAAGAACAAAAAAATGGACCAAATTTAAACAAAGATACTGAGTTACTTAGGGAGTCGTATTTTGATATTTTGGATAAATTAGCGAATAATAAATAATAATAGGACAAATAGGACATTAACGGTTAAACATAGGTATTAGATCATATATAAACACGCACACTCTCCGATCAAGTAGAGTTTAAAATGAGCTGTCTTTTTATATTGTTGGTTTTGTCGTGTGTCATCTTCAATAACTTTTTCAAGACGTGGTGAAAATTGTCAAGAAGGACGATGTTAGGTAAGCATATTGCTAATTGTTGGGGATATATATTGTAATTTCGACATACGTTAATCGTTAATTTTTTATTAATTGCAGCGCCTACGGAACGTTTTAATTTCTCCCTTATTAACGACGAAACTTTTCGAGATCTGATTAAAATCAAAGATCATATCGAGGCGAACATTGGTTTGACATTTTTTCTACACATGATGGATTGAAACACGCGTTAACTGCTCATAAACTCTCGACTCTGAAGAACTAAAATTAATTTTTGACATTATAGGAATTTTTTTATGATTTTATATTTAATAATATACTGAAGAAGACCGCGTGCGGTTGAACGTTTATTTATGACTGTATTTTTGCGTTAGTATTAATATTCAATGATTGTAACGTAATAATTTATACATAAAATAAATGTTATTTGATTGAACAATTCGAATATTCAGCTCGATAAGTTGGCCTTGCATTTATCACTTTTAGTTAAATTAATTTTTTCATCATAGACGAAAAGAGGATAAAGGCAACAACAATGATCAAGACTTTAATAACTCTAAGGATTCTGATCAAAATGACATAACGATACTTGTTGCAAGTCCATCGCAAGAGACAGTAAGGCGTACCACATGAGGGCGAGCCGCAAAAGAGAAGCAAGAAAAAATTGATCAAGCTTTAGCACAACTTATCGTTTTAAATCAACTACCCATCTTCTTCACTGAATCTGAAGGATTTTGTAATTTTTTGGCAACTGTTGATCCCTCATACAAGGTTATTAATTATGATAGAAGAGAATATAATAATAACATATAATTATAATTATAATTATAATATTATGATAATACATAAAATATAATAAATAATAATAAAAATAACATAATAATAATAAATAATAATGTTATGTTATAATATTACAATAATACATATAATGTAATAATATCATATTTTTATGTATTATATATACGAGGGTGGTCTGAAAAAATTTTCCGACCTCACAAAGATACAAGACATTTTTTTCTTTCAATTAATTTTTATTTTCTACATAGTCTCTTGTAAGTCTACACACTTCTCCCAGCGATGCTTTCATCTCTTTAATCCGACCAAATAGTACTCGGCAACTAATTGTTTACAAAGGTAATGGCCTCCTCATTTGACAACAATCTTTGTCCTCTGAGCGCAACTTTTAGCTTAGGGTACAAAAACGTCGCCTGGGGCTAGATCTGATGAGTAAGGAGGGTGGTCAAGCAGTTCAAACCGTAATTTCGTGGATTTTCGCCAAAAATATTTAATAACAGCTCGATATTCGATTTTTTTCCATTTTTATAAAAACACTCACATCTGACTCACTCAAACGATCTGTCAACAACAAAAGGCTGCATCTGCTTATGATGGTGTAAAAAGAAGATTATGCTTGAGATGTCCAAGGCGCGACTGTGACTTGTATTTCTGACTTCTGGAGCTCAAAAACTCAGGATGTATATATGACAGTAGTTGGTCAATTCTTAACAGACACATGGAAATGAAATCTTACACACTGACAAACAGGGGAAGTTGAAGAACGTCACACAGCTATTAATCTAAGCGAAAGGTTACTAGAAGTTTTTGCGAATAAGAAATTGATGAGAAAACTACAACTGTTATTACGGATAACGCCATAAATGTAACGAACGCTGTCAAAGCTCTACCAAATTTGACAATAAATAAGGGAGTAACATGTGCAGCACATATTATGCAGCTTGCAATATCAAAGGTTTGGAATCAAAGAAATTGATAAATTTTGTCAAAAGGCTAGAAAGATGGTTGGACATTTCCGTCCATTCAAATATTGCATGGAAAGCGTTAAAAACAAATCAGGAAAACTTCAAGATTGCCTGTGCTTAAATTAATACAAAGCGTTGCTACTCGCTGGAACTCTACATTGCTATGCTCGAGCATCTCGTGAAGAATAACGTTCTGTAGAAAGTGTCCTCGCTGACACATCAGTAACAAAGGCAAACTTGCCTCAAAATTTAGAAATCGCAGAACGCGAGTGGTATATCATGGAAAATTTGGTCAATTTGCTTAAACCGTTACAGGTGGCAACCACAGTATTATGTGCCAATAAGTCGCTCTTGTCAATGGTACGTTCCGATGTCCATTCACTGCTAGACAATCATCTAAACAGTGATCTATTGGATGATGATTTGCTCAGCCAATTCAAACAAGTGGTGTGTCAAGAACTCACTACACGGTTTGATATGAAATGGATGAAATTCAATTGTTAATGCAAGGCAAATCGGTTCATTTTTTGATCCGCGATATAAAGATCTATGTGCTGAAGAAGTTGAAGCAAGAGAAACACAGTGAAATACACAGTACGTGCCAAGCTTTACTTAGGATTTGATTCTGCCAGAAGATACTAAAAATCAAAATCAAAAGAGAGTGCTTTGAATTTCCTTTTTCAAACGCAACCAAGTCGATACACTGCTCAAGGCTTAATTCACGCGATATATTGCAGAACCGTAAGTCATAATGCTGATCTTTTTGAATGGTGGAAAATGAATGAAAAGAAGTTCCCAGTACTTGCTCCATTCACTAAAGAATATCTCAGTATACCAGCATCATCAGCCGGATCTGAAAAAGTATTTTCCACATGTGGAAATACTGTAACTTCAAAAGATGTTGCCTTGTATCCAACCAATGTCAATGTTTCTTGTCTTTCTATTCCAAAAATTGGAACGTATGTTCTAGTAAATAAGTTAATTAATTAATTTAAAGATGTTACTTTTAAGCAGAGCATGTATTCTAAAACTTTTGATTTAGTTTCTTGAAATATTATGATTTTGTTCTATATTAAAAATTAGAAATAAAAAAAAGATATCAATATATATTTGCAAATTTTGATTTTTATGATAAATGTTTATATAATAATATTTAATTAAATCAACACAGATTATGTAATAAATATAATAATTTATATATAATAATAATTAAAATTATATAATAATTTTTAAATTTAAATTTTACTTTTAAATTTTTATATTTGTTTCAGTTTAAAAAAAATATTGAAAATTTTTAAAATAATTCATTATAAAAATAGATTTTTGTTTGTGATACGCATATATGTACATTACTGCTAGCAGCTATCACAATAAATATTTGTGATAATATATATATATATATATATATTATATATATATATATATATATATTATAACACTTTGTGTGTGTATAGACCTACATATATATACATGTGTGTGTGTGTGTATATATATATATATTATCACACCTATTTATTGTGATAGCTGCTAGCAGTATGTACAATATATGCGTATCAAAAACAAAATCTATTTTTTATACTGAATTATTTTTAAATAATTTTTCAATATTTTTTCACCTGTCTATGTATATATATATATATACTATATATATATACTATTTGGATCCGGATCTTCATAAAATATTTAATCACGAATCTATCTCTATCTTGGATATCCGGATAACGAATAATCGTCAACACTAGATTAATTAGTGAGGTGACAAACTTAGATTTCAGGGCCTCTAAATAAGTGTTCACAAAGTTTTTAATTGATAGAGTTACTGTGTGGATCTTCTTTGTAATATTCGATATCTGCCTATCAAGATATAACTTTTTTTGTTATCGTTACTTCAAGATATTTGATGAACCGAGGAAGACTGTACTGCCGTCCCGCTTACCAAGATTTTAAGGATGGTGGAAATCAATGCCATGATATACGTGATGTACCCATGATTGTGGATTGTGTCTTTTCAGAATTGAGGATGAGATTATTTTCTGCAGACCACTCAATATCGCATCTATATCATCATTCACTCTACAAATTGTTTCAGTCAAGTCTCTTGGATTGCAATGAGTATAGATTTGCAAAATTATCTGCATAGTAGTTATATTTGCAGTATCTAATTGTAAGTACAGGCCTGGAAATCCGATATATATAGCACAAATAATAGAAGTTGTAGAAATTAGTCGACCAAACTAGCAGTCAGAATCTGACGATTCTTCGACGGGTTATTATAATGTTTAATGTTTCGCTTTGTGTTATTGATTGACTTATATAATTTCAAGAAATGTTACTGACTAAATTTATATAATAATGTGTTTACCTTTAATTTAATTTGTTTCACTTGATAAGGACCACAACCACATGGTCGAAACGTCGTGAAGCTGAATAAATGATTTTACTTGCTAGTTTGGTCGACTAATTTTTAAAATTCCTATTTAACAATACTAGTGACTGTTATTAATATTTTTGGGGAATTTACAAATAGAGGTTCCTAACACAGAGCCTTGCGGCACCCCCCATGCTGATAGAAGTCGACATCGATACCCTGCTCTCGATTTTATCTTTTACAGCCTGCGTTCGTTCACTTAAGTATGAACTAATACAACACACCGTACTGTCAGAGAATGCATATTCTTCAATTTCCTGATTAGCATATAGTGATCTACTCTGTCAAAAGCTTTGGAAAAATAAAAACACAAAAAAACGAATCCGAGGACAAACGCGATAACAATGAGGGAGACGCGGAAGGAGAGACCGCCGGCACGCACAATTGAGTATCGCGTATCACACGTACGACCAACACTACAAGACCGCAGGTTTCGATTTAATTACACTACCGATGCGCGAAGCTCAGAATGGCACAATTAAAATACTATTCAATTCAGGGGCCACTATTTCATTAATAAAACTTAAATATTTAAAAGACGACGCTCTTATATATAAAAAAAAATTACACTCATTGGCATTACAGGACACAAAGCGCGGACAATAGGAAAGACACATGCGACAATTGACATAGGCAACGGAAAATAAAGCACACAATCTACGTCGTCAAAGACGATTTTCCCATGGAATACGAAGGAATTCTCGGGATAGCTTTTTTGCGGAAGCAGGGAGTTAACTACAATTTTAAGAAACAGGAACTTACTATAAGAGACGCCGTGTTAAATTTACAACCGTATGAAAGATCCGATTACAGCCGCCGCAGCAGCAAAACAATTATCCGAGCCACCACAAATAAAAACAGCGCAGGAATTGTAAGAGCCAAAGAAACTGCACCTGGTGTCTATATAGGACGATGCCTTGTGCAACCGGACAACTACGTGTGCCCAATTAGCGTTATAAATACATTAATAACCATAGATGAAATAGATATGGAAACAACTTATTTCTTTTGAATGGAGAACCACTGAGCTGCACCGCGACCGTGGAGCATGAGATAGCCACGCGTGCCGACTCAGCACCGGTCAACGTACGACCGTACGCCTACCGGAGAAACATAAGGCGGAAGTAAACAAACAGGTTAAAGAGATGCTAGATGCCGGCATTATCAGGTCAAGCGTTAGCCCACTGGAACCCCACTGTTAGTAATGCTGAAAAAAGCTGACGCATCCGGAAACCCAAGACTCAGGGTAGTTGCAGATTTCCGAAAGGTAAATTACTTTACAATGGCGACTCGTTCCCGATACCAAATATCACGAACATTTTGGATTAACTGGGAAACGCCAAGTACTTCACCACTCTGAATCTGGCCTCAGAATTACCACTAGATTACAATGGCGGAGCAAGATAAAAGCAAAACAGCCTTTTCAACTCCCTACGGACATTACGAATTTAATCGGCATACCATTTGGACTGAAAAAACGCCACCCGCGACCTTCCAACGGCTAATAATTTAGTCTTGATCGGAACTTAAGGGCTCCAGATGTCTCGTATATCTCGACGGACATCGTTATATACGGATCAAACTTAGAAGATCATAATAAAAGACTTGTGGAAGTCTTGCAGAGATTACGAGAACACAATCTAAAGCTACAGCCGGATAAATGCAAATTCCTGCAAAAAGAGGTAATATATCTAGGACACATAATCTCCGAAAATGGAATATTGCCCAATTCATCGAAATTAACTGCGATTAAAGGATTTTCCGACGCCGAAAAAAGTAAAGGACATCCCAGCCATTCATCGGATTAGCCGAATATTATCCGCCAAACCCCTTTCATACAAGATTTTTAAAAAATTGCCCGAAGTCTTTAACAAAATCAACGAAGAAAAACGAAACTTTTGCGTGGAGAATTGGAGAATAAAACAAAAAAATAATTTATATATAATTTTATATATAAATATTCCTATGACCTCAAGCGGAATCAAGAGACACGGTAGTGTCTCGCGACCAGTTAAGGGCGTAGCGGAGACACCGGTATCTTAACGCGAGTCGGACATTTGAGTCTTTATAATATTTCGAATCCTCAATAATGGCTGAAGCAATCGAGTTTATACTAGACTTAATCGATAGATTGAGTTCGAATTATATAATAAAAGTGTCTTTATTTCTGCTCTACGTGATTTGTAAGCAGAGATATATAAATGCAAAGTCGAAATATGAAAAATTTCTATTAAGAACGTCCCCCGTCATCATTATCATCATTATCATCATTATCATCATCATTATCATCATCGACCACGATTACATAGTAGTTATCGTGCTACACGTATTCACACGTATACAACACATGCGCCACAATATATCACACGTACACAACACATGCAAGATGCATGTAGTGGTAATTTTGTCCATCTCGCACGTTTTACAACAGATGGCGATAGTGGCGCTCCGCCATATTGGCAGCGTGCGGGGTTATGTTGGCTAACGCTCTCCTCTCTCTCTCTCTCTTCTCGCTCTCTCTCTCTCTCTCTCACACACCACACACACACACTCTCTCATTCCTCACTCACTCACTCACTGTTGTCTTGTGTACTTATTTAGTACATCATGATCGGCAGGCGTGCGGGGTTATGTTGGCTAACTCTCTCTCCTCTCTCTCTCTCTCTCTCTCTCTCTCTCTTTCTCCACACACACACGCACACACACCCCACACTCTCTCATTCTCACTCACTCACTCACTGTTCGTCTTGTGTACTTATTTAGTACATTCATGATTAAACATCTATATACATTAATGTGAAATTTACTTACAATTAGTTTACTTGAAATATTCAATCTCTAAAGTGTTTATCTTATAAGATAGACAAAAAAATCTGAGTAAATAATAAGAAAAAAAAACAAGGATTATTATTGTCATAATTTTTTATCAATTAAGTACTCTCAACTATCCAATAATTAAATAAATACGTACAAATGTGCGCGCGTGTACACACATACACATATTGATATTAAAGAGATTGAAGGAGAGGAAACAGAAGATAAAAATTTAAATATTCACATATATTTTCAAATATTATATATGAATTTATAGTTTACATATCTAATTAATAATGAATTTCTAATTATATTAAACATATCAAAATAAAGACATACATGTATTTATCAAATAAATAAAATTATTGAATACAGACTTAAAAAATTTATTAAACATAGACTTAAAAAATTAATTAATTAAACATATTCCAAATTTAGAAAAAATAAACTTTATTTATATATGCAACAGCTTTTAAACTAAATTTTTAAATTCTATTTTATATTAGACAATTATCTCAATCAACATCTACGTCCACATTAGCTGCACTGCAGACTACCTCTACAGCCACATTATCTGCTCCGCGGATATAGCGTTATGCCAATACGATACATTACATGTACTTACTTACTTGCCTTTACTGTACCAACTCTTGTTCTTTCCACGTAATCATGTTTTTACAGTTATCGTTTGCTGTATATCTTCCAGCAAACTTTATTTCGTGTGAAGTGTATTTAATTAATTAAATCTCTGCGAAAGATTGAGAAGATGAAGGGATAATTCAAACTATGAAGACATGGTTACATGGAAAAGACAAGAGTTGATACAATAATAAAGACATACATGTATTTGTATCCTGCTGGCATAAGGTTATAGAAGTTGATTGAGATTGAAAAATAATAATGAAAATAATAAAAAAAATAAAGACACATGTATTTGTATCGTGCTGGCATAAAGTTATAAAAGTTGATTGAGATTGAAAAATAATAATAAAAATAATTAAAAAAAGGAAATATTCAATCATCATTTAAAAGCATATTTGAAATCTGTAGAATAAACAGTTTTTGCAAAAAATGTGGAGCATTTGAGCTCTAGTAAGTCTAAAAATAAATGTAAACATCAATTAATAATAACTGATGTTATATATATATTATATATATAAACCAATTTGTTGCAATATTCACTATAAAAGGTTGTAAGGGTAAGATGGCTAAAAGTGAATAATTTAAAAGATAGTTAACATAATTTTACATAAACAGAAATATTTCATAAAATAAAATATTTTTAATATTTCGAAGTTTATGTAAGATTATGTAGATACATAAAAATTATACCTTTACAACTTTTTATAGTAAATATTGCGAGGAATCGATTTATATGAGAAAAATTAAGGTAATTCTATTTTGAAAATATAAGTGACTTTAAATAACCTTGAAAATCGCCGTTTAGGAAAAAGTCTGTGTCAACTTTTTCTTTTTCGAAATCCTGCAACTTTTATCTAAATTTAATAGAAAATGTATAAAAAATGCTCGACATTAGTACACACACACACACACACACACACACA